>NC_061087.1:62485491-62492991 GCF_015104395.2 Macrobrachium nipponense | reverse complement strand
GGCCAAAAATCATAAAAATGATGTAGACTAATGTGCTTAAATTACCAAACCACTACCCTGTGTAACAGAGGGTAAGTTTGGGCTCACTAAATACGCCATAATACACCATCAGTAATAACTGAATTCTGGTTACTTTGACAAAAACAAATAAATATAAAGCTATTAAGTTCAAATAAACTGCTTTCAACGCATAAGTTAAAAGTTTACATAAAAGGAAAATAATAACCATTTCAATTATTATAGTATAGGTTTGGACATATTCATTATCAAGGTTGCCCCAAGTACTTCATTGACTAATTCATTACTGTGTCTCATGGATTCGTAACAAAAAAAGCCTGACGACAATTAGGTTGCAAGAGGAAGTGAACTATTCCCAAACTGACCTTCGCGATCTTGCTGGTAGCCTGAAATAAGTTTCTTAATACCGTATACTTCTAAAAGGACCGAAGTATGATTTTTTCAGAAGCTTTGCAGAGCACTGCAGGAATGGGTATTGTCCGATATTGTTACAGTATAACACAGTCTTGTCCAGAGGTTTGTAAACCTTCAAGATTCGTTGAGAAAGAATTCGCCTGCCAATTTCATCTGACCGGAACCCCAAAAGTATAAGATCTTTATTTTATTCAATTTTCTCCATAGCATGTATTTTCATTAACAAATTTAGAGGGCAAATAGTAATGACATACTCAAAATACAATTCTTCAGTTAAATATAGTTTCTAAGGACTCCTTTGTCACAATTTCATTTGATAAGCAATGTTCGAAAAAACTTGCGTTTATCACTTGCTGATATTGCAATTTTTTTCATTTAAGTATGCAGTCTTTCATAGCAAAATCGCAGTTGCGAGTGAATTGGTATTATATGTCGGGTTTCCGTAAAATTTTGATGCTATTCCCGTTCCCTACCTCTTTCCGCAATTGGAGTAATGTTCCCGTTATATAAATTTCCGTAAAGCGTTTTCCTCCTTAAAACTCTTTAGTCAAAAATTTATCATTTCGTTGATTTGCTTGTAACTTCCTCCAAACCCAAGGGATAGTAAACAAGATTAATTGTAAAGACGAAAAGACAAAACAAATGGAAATAGTTATATATATATATATATATATATATATATATATATATATATATATATATATGTGTGTGTGTGTGTGTGTGTGTGTGTATATATATAATATATATATATATATATATATATATATATATATATATATAGATATATATATATATATATATATATATATATATATATTTATTATATATATATATATATATATATGTATATATGTATATATATATATATATATATATATATATATATATATAATATATAATATATATAAGATATATATTATATATATAATATATATATATATATATATATATATATATATATATATATATATATATATATATATGAATAACTTGATCACGAAGTATATAAAGTGATACCCAAATCACTGCTACCACGCCGCATAAGAAGATACGATCAACATCCTTTTAACGAATTTTCTTCAATGATATTAAAACCTCACTATCTGCCGCGAAAATGGAGGAAAAGGAGACATTTCAAGAACTGGAAAAAGCCCGACGTAATTTCAACTACTCGATTCCCGCTGATTGGAAACACGCATTAAGGCAAGAAATATATGAAAAACTTCATAGAACTACAGACACTGATTAGAAAACTGGACAGAAAATTAAACAACCTTATCAACGACTGTGATTGGACCAATAATGCTAGAAGTGATTGTGTGGTTAATTTATCAAGCAAACAAATTAGTGATAATGCAGTGCGTGCATTAGGCTTTGGGTTGTCTTTCCTCATATGTAACAAACCCTCAGCTTTATCAATAGCGACATCTCTATATAAGTTTGAAAAATACTGTAAATTACCACAAAATCATTTAGACATTATCAAAGGCATAACATATAGTGCTACGCATGCCTATCATGAAAATAACTTCCCCGCTATCTACAGAAAAAGTTTAAAAGAATTGTAGAATGATAATAGCTTACACATTACTAAGGCTGATAAATCCAATATATAGTTTAGTAGTTCTGGACAAAACTGACTACATATCACGCATGCATACTTTACCAGAAGACGAAATAACTTACACTAAACTCGCAAAAAATCCTTAACTGTAAAGTGTCCCTCATTACCTTATTTATATGGCCTAGTCAAAACTCATAAGGAAAACAAACCTATGCGCCCAATTATTAGTTGTGTAGGATCAATTGCTTATAAACTATCTAAATATCTTAATAAATTGTTATCCCCGCTACCAGGAACTGTATCTAATTCACACATCCGGAATTCTCTTGATCTTGTGGAAAAATTAAATAACATTGTACTAAACCCTAGCTATATCTTTGTCAGTTTTGATGTATGTTCCTTGTTTACAAAAGTCCCTATTGACCCTGCTAGAATATTTAAGTAATGAACTTGTACTGCATGAATTGCCTATGTCCGTTAGTCACATAATTTCATTGATTAACTTATGTATTTGTTATTGCAGATTTATTTTTAATGGAGAATATTACCAACAAATATCTGGTATGGCCATGGGTAACCCTTTATCACCTCTCCTTTCAAACTTATATATGGAATTTTTTGAAAGACAACACCTCCCGAATATCACACTTGTCCCCTTAAAATGGTACAGATATGTAGATGACATCTTAGTAGTCTTACCTACTGGTATCAATGCAAATGATTTATTGTCTAAATTGAATAATTTAGTGCCATCCATAAAATTCACTGTTGAAATTGAAAATAACAATGTCATCCCTTTCCTAGATGTATTAATACATAGAGAACCTTTCCAATGTAAATTCAGTATTTATAGAAAACCCACAGATAATTTAACATATATACATTTTTATTCTGGCCACCATCTTAATATTAGAATTAAAATTTTTTCTTCTATGTTCCTACATGCTTTGCGTACCACGAGTCCACAATATCTTGACCAAGAAATAGAATACTTAAAAAAGATAGGAAACAATCTCTGCTACCCACCTCATTTAATTGATTTATGTTATCAAAAAGCTCACAAAAAGTTTTATAGTGTTGCTATTAATGAAAAATAAATGCCTAAAAATGTACTTAGCTTACCTTACTTTCGTGGATTTGAAACCATAAAATCAATATTTAAATCGTTTAATACTAATGTAGTGTTCTCTTATAACAATACCATTAAAGATATGCTAATTAAGAATATAACAAATAACATCATTTACAAAATTCCTTGTAATGATTAAATTTGACCTTTCCAGCTGATTTTAAGCAGAAATCAGTGAAATACACATCCATAATTACATAAACATTTGTAACGTTCTGGTTTGAATTAAGGTTTAATAAAAACAAAAAGAGCATTAAGAATAAATATAGATGGTAGAAATATAGATTAATAATTAATATGAATAAAAGGAAAAAGTAACTATAATTGGCATCAATAACTATAGGCTTAAATGGGCGGGGACCAAGTCACGCCATTGCCATATCAAGTGCCAAATTATATCCATTATAATAACTAATACAGAAAATATTATGAAGAGCTCTGGTAAACTGGAAAATGAGAAGTCTTAAAACAAGAATAGCGATGAAAACAGTCATATAATAATATCTGCTAAAATTAAGTTGAATGACATCAGTAGCTGAAATTGTACATATATCCACGAGACACTTGGGGCATGTCAACTGGATAAAAACTGGTCCGTGAGGCTATCTAGGTCTCAGTTTAAATCCCAGTTTCTAAAAGAGGAAGAAGAGAGATGAGATCTTAATCTTAAAACTTAGGTGACCTTGAAGGACAAGCTGCTACTTTGAATTCACTAAGGCTTAAAAAAAAAAACATTGTGGTAGAAGAGTTCATGAGAACACTCGACAATTAAAATGCATGGCCCTGGTGAGGGTTAAAGGGAATTATCAAGGGTCCATCTTGCCGCCTCGCGAAAGTCCAGGGAGACAAAGTATTACATTTCGAATTATTAGGCTGCAAGAAGTAGATTCGAGAAAGCGATTATTTTGGTTGTTTGAAGGATTGATTTTCTTAATTATAAAGTCATGGACAATGAGGTCCTTAATATTTGCTTTGAAACAGCTGACAGTCAGCGTAGATAGTTTTATATTCAGAATAAACGATCATGTTTAACTTGGAATGGATCGGTCCCAAAGAAAAACGAGATATTATTAAGAGGTTCAGATATCACAGCTTTTATAAGTTGTTAACAATCTTACAAACTGTCAGTGTAATACGTAGGTTGTGTATGGGTGATAGATTAGAGATGGTTTAAAGAGATATGCGCTAAACATATATTTTCAATTTAAACCTGAAAGTTATTGGCATTTTTACGTAAGGAAGCGCTGATATTACGCCTTGCTCAAATTATTCTTATAAGAAACCCATTACCTTTACAACAAAATATGTTCCTCTCAAGTATCATAAGGAAATGAAAACTATGCTAATAAAAGGTATAGTGTTTTCCTCTAAGGTATATAACTGTGACGCCACACAGACCTGAATTTTAATGAAGATATACGTTCATCATCAAACATTGTATTATATAATGCAGTTTCATATGTTGTACAATATATGAGGAAGTAACTGAAGTAATTTCAGGATCACCATATCTTGGAGGTAGCATACTTCTCGAATAGAAATAATTTCTGGAGTGCTAACTTGAAAGCGATCTTTAGATATAGCTCAGCGTTTCGCTTTTCTAGTTTTGAAGGATTGAGGCAATGTCAAGAAATTCATATGTAAATATCATAAAGTTCTTTTGAGTATTCAAACGGAAGTAGATCAAGTAGAAAGCACAATAATAAAGTACTTTGATATTGAAGGGGCTTAGACCTCAAAATATTTTGATGTGGTATCATGACAGATATATTCAGGAGAATTACTGAAAGTTTCATTCGGTTCGATAAGCCAACGTTTGTTTTCTTAGAATACTCATACTGAAAGTTATTCAACAAAAATCCTAAACTCTGTTTATTTTACCAGTGTGTATAAGACAGTATTTATCGGTTTCATTTCACGATTTCCGTCTACTCTACCTTGCTCAAACCTAATCGGAGAAATATCATGCAATTACAAAATAACTGGGGATCATTTTTCGTGAACCGACGTTTGAGCACAAGACAAAAGGACGCCGACAAAAGAGCGCCGATCATTCGAGCACAGTAATAGTTGAGCGCCGACACTTGAGCGTCAGAAATGCAAAATTATGCTTAGATTTCAAAATAATAAAATAATCGAATGAGGAATATTCCAAATAAAGAAATACAAAATATATATCGATAAACATTTGCCAAACATATTTGTGTTTTGTACTTTCATTAGTTGTTTAATTATCACAGTTGTTTGATAATAACTATAACACACACTATCTCTCTATCAGTTGTTTTGTTACTACAGTTGTTTAAACATGTTTGGTTATTATCATTCCGATTTGAAAAACAAAAGGAAAAACAAAAGGGTTTTCTAATAAAACAAAAGGAAAAACAAAAAGGTTTTCATCATTTCATAGAACCCACGCTATGAAGAGGATAGCATCATCAATAGGAACAGAACACATATTTATCAGTGATGCAGCAAAACATCATATGATTAACCAAGGCCAATCATTCAAGATACCCAAATTAATTTGCACCCTGAAGTAGTTTCTGTTCATCCTAAGGACTCTTCCTTTATATGTGATATGAATCACATATAGCTGATAAAACAGCTGAAGAGCTATTTTGAACGGTCGATCTTCAATCCAGTGCTTATTTTCCTTCATCAATCTCAAATTATAAGAAGTAACAAATATAAAATTTCTATCAGGGTTAGCGACACCGGAGTCATATGCAAGGGCATTTTCAACAGCTTACTTGCAAAAAGGTTCTTGAGGGATAGGTATTTCCCCTACGTTACTTGTAGCCGAGACAGTCATTCCTTTGTGTTTCCATTGTTGTTGTACATTCCGTTTAAGTGACCGATACTTTTTCTCCACTCGATTATTATGTTCTCAAATCTTGGTATAAATTTGCATTTCTGACGGCGCTCAACTGACTGTCACTACTCCCAAAAGTCTTGTTCCCTATTGTCGGCGCTCATTTATCTTGCGCTCAAAAGTCGTTGCACCATAGTTTTTATTAACAACTTGCGTTAGACTGGCAATTATATAGACCGGCAATTTTTCTCCGATTTCCATAAGCTTTCTGTTAGGACCCTCCCTCGCATTGATCTCTTACTTTTAGTATATTGTCACAATCTCTCTCTCTCTCTCTCTCTCTCTCTCTCTCTCTCTCTCTCTTCTTCTTCTTCTTCTTCTTCTTCTTCTTCATATCACTTTTTATCTTTAACAACGAATGCCACACCAAAAAAATTGTGTTCGTCCCAACGCTTAATTTCTTGTTTTTGATATTTATAAAATTTTCTTCTCTCTCTCTCTCTCTCTCTCTCTCTCTCTCTCTCTCTCTCTCTCTCTCTCTTTTACGAAGAAGATGGAATACAGATGGCAATAGAAATGCATTGTTATTATCAAACGATACTGACATACGAACCGAAATAACACAGAATAAAAGGCGGAGATAATACGCGAGAGATTTGTCTGTGTGGGCTTTACGTGCAAGAAATCCAGGAACTATGAACCAATAGTCTACAGACAAGAAAAACGGATATCTATAAATATTTATCTTTTTATATTTCAGATCCAGAGAAATCTTTGGTTAAAATAAATCTTGTTTACGCTGGTTGACCGACATAACTTTCCGTTCACAAGCTCTACACCTGCTACAGTTCTAGTGATAATGTTGGAGAATGTTGTGGAATAGAACAAGGAAATCTACACTAATGGTATATGGTAGCAAGAATAGTTACTATGTTGTTACACTGAGTATGAAAAATGTACAACCATGGTTTCAACGAATTTACAGTAGTTTTCTACCACTTATGGTGAAAGTAAAAGTCATTATAGAATAATAAAGCTCACCTTGACTGTCAATTTAAAGGGGACATCTTTCGCTACCTACATTTATGTACTTTTGAAATTGAGGTCAGGTTTAACATGAGCAAGACCACGGTATGATAACCGCAAACACATCAGAACAAGGTTGTCAAGAGTTTCTCTGCTTGATATTGTTAAGTGAAGTCTTACCTGATGATTAAGGCCTGTCCACACTAGGAAACATTGTTTGCAGACAAAGTTTTCAAATAGTTTTTACCGCATATTTGTTTCCCATCCAGAATGGAAAACGTTTAGAATTTCTGTATGTATATGTATGTATACACATGTATAATTGTTATATATATATATATATATATATCTATATATATATATATATATATATATATATATATATATATATATATATAGTTTTTCCCATCCAGAATGGAAAACGTTTAGTATTTCTGTATGTATATGTATGTATACACATGTATATTGGTTATGTATATATATATATATATATACATATATATATATATATATATATATATATATATATATAAT
>NC_061087.1:62472991-62480491 GCF_015104395.2 Macrobrachium nipponense | reverse complement strand
CAACTCTCATTTGTCATCATGTCGTTGCACACTATGTAACACTATAGCAATGACATCGCTATTTGTTGCAATTATCTTGAACAAGTCGTAACTTTCAATTGCTCCATCTATTACATAGTGCAATATGGTGATGGCAGTAAGCCCAATGCGCCACATGGGTAGCAATGGGAAAATGCTGCCGCACATACATTGCTGAGCATAAAAGGCAGCAGCCAGCACAAATGGTCAGTAGTCTTTCACAACAGACATCTGAACACGGTTACTGACCTCTGCTGCTCTCCTCGCCATGGCTTTTGTTAGATTTCATTACTGCATCAGGATGCCACGCACCCCTGTAGCCAAGAGCCTCTAAGACAAGCCAATAATGTAGATGATGACTCTGCCCTACAGGGATGCCATCATCAGGGTTCTTAGTCCTCTGCTTCTGCCTCTTCTGACTGTGATCCCATTAGCGGGTCCTTCATCAAGCAGCCAAATAAAGGTACTCGTCTGTGTTAAAGTCAGTGTCCACAACTGATCAAGATGAAGAACTGAACCCAGTGCTGACCATGGAACTCGGGCAGGAGGCGGAGGTCATGTCCATTGATGAGTGGTACCTACTCAAAGGCGATGACGAGGACATGTCTACAACGGATGCAAAGACGAACGACGAGGGGTCAGGATTACAGACACAGAGGAAAAAAGAGTCCATGTGTCCTCCTGACAGATGAAACCAGGAAGGGACCTTGGGGGAATGGTTGAATGAGCACCCCTTTCTGTATGACCGAGGTCTCACTGACTTCAGGGACGTGGCCAAGAAGTCACGGCTCCTTGCTGAGAAGGGCGAGCCACTCGATCCGCCTTTGATAGGACCTGGTTGAAGTGAATTCATACCAGGTATGGCTGGCTGACAAAAGAAAAAAACGGTCACGCAGCAGTGAGAGACCTGACAGAATTGAAATTCTTTGGGAAGCACATTCTCCTTGAGAAGCCCAAGAGCCATGAATTGAAAGAGTTATGTTAGAAAGTTTTTGTGCCCCGTATTGGTTTCATGTTATTAAGGTCAATTTGTGTTTCATTAATAGTTAATTTCAAAATAAAAAAATGTCATGGTTCACTAATAATAAACAGAGCAACCAAAGTAATATACACCGCTTCCAAAATCATCAATCCATTTTCCTTTTTATTCCTACATTCTGCTGTTGCTGCTTCTGCTGCTGCCCCTCCTGAGAAACCAGGCTAAGTAGTTTTGTCTGTTGGAGAGGATGAAAACGAGGTGACGGTTATCCCAGCCGTAGAAATACAGAGGCTTAAGAAGAAGTTCGAGTACAAACATCAGTAAGGCAAAGGCTTGTCCTTGAAAAGATAATATCTGATTATTTACCTTTTAATTTAAACATTAAAGTTTCAAACATATTGATTAATATTCATTTTTTTACGTTAACTTGTAGATTTCTTTATTGTGTCTGTGATTTGTTTCTGGTTTTTATTGTCTAAAATTAAATATGATAAATCAGCATTCTATAATGACTAATGAAAGTTCCATTTTCCATTCTCATTTTCTTTAGGTGACTGAAAACGTAGAGACAACCCAAAAAGCGATTTTGGTGAAGATCAAATTTAATCCTAAGGATTGTGTTGAGATTTACGAATTCTTCTATCCAGACCTGCAGACGGAGATAGGCTTCCTGGTGCAGGAACTGCAGAGGGCCAGTTTTGAATTGTTCCCGAGCACCTGACAGACTTTTTTTTTAGAAATGGAGCAAGATTCGTCCACCAGATATTTAATTTCTCACCCTCCTGGACAATCTTCACGCAACCTGAACAAGCTCACCTGATGATAGGGCACCAAGTGGCTATGTACGTCTAAGGTCAGTGCATATCTAGTTGGCCAAGCCCTTCCCCTGCTAGTGGGCCATCGACACCGATATATAATACTGTTATGCCACCGTCGTCTGCTGCTGCTTTGGATATCCATATTGTGAGTCTTCCCATTAGCAATTTCTTTGACCTCCTATTGCCAACCACCTCAAGTGCCACTTCGACTGTTGTGCCGGAAAAGACGATGCCTCCTTCATTCTTAAATTTATAATGTTTGTTTCAGGATATATTTTCTTTTTTTTTTAGTGTGCTCTTCTCGAAACTTTTTTATGTATTTTTACAGCAATATTTTCTTTTTTAAATGGTCGATTTTTATATTCATCTGGTGCTATTTTTTTTTCTTTTTAATATTGTACCTGTATATTTGTATATGTGTACGTATAATTTATATAATGCATTTATTAATTTTTGTTACTTTATATAGAAAAAAATTTGAGTTTACCAACATGCAAAAGACATTAAAATTGTTTTACTTATATTTGAAAATTAAAAAAATACAATATTTGCATTATTCCAAACAATTAAAATGTTAAACACATAAATTCTTTTGTAACAATTTTCTCCGATTTTCCCCCATACAAAATTCTAACAAATCTCAAATATTTTAAAGGTTATTAAACTGGATACCACTTAAGATATAGCATATTTTCAGAACTTCGGATAGATTTACTACTTTTACACATTGTTTTTTTTCATTGAAACATATTTTTTATATTATTTACGTAGTTATTTATTTATGTTAGTTACTACAATGAGGTTAATACATTATCCTTTACTTCTACGTACAGAAGTCAGTCATATAAGAAAGCACTAACAAGACAAAATACTCCATAACTAGCTGATAATACAATACAGAAAAATATCACAATGTGCATATAATATAACATTTAGTAATCAGTAAGGATTATTATTAGCAAAGTTATTACTCGTATTGCAGCATTACAGTGTTTGACGGGCTGTTTGCCTAGGGTGGCAGTGAGAAGAGATGAAAATGAATATTCTGTTTTTTCCTTATATCATAGATTCCTGCTAAGGAACGGAACCTACAGGAAAGTTAACTTAGTCACGCTGGGAGTCACCGTAAGGCTTCCCAGTCATGTATAATGTGTACCACTACTGGGTAGTCAGGCTAGATAAAGTTGAGTCAGATCTCCAGCTGCCAGGTAGAACCTAATGCGTCACTAAGTCCTCTTGATCTACCTCACTCCTGGCGTGATAAGATCTCGTCATAATTAAGTTGTGCAACGCACAAGCGGACAACACCAAAGACTCAATGTAATCATGACGATGATTTATGGGCATGTTGAACGATCTGAACCTATAGGAGATAAATGCAAAATATTTATTCAATTATACTAGATTGTATACAAAAGGTATTTCATATTATATTTCATCAAGCAGAGTTAAAATTTCATTGTTATAATACCAGATAAAGAGAGTAATATTTATGAACAATATCTACTTACTTGCTAGGATCCCAAAGGCGTTCTCCACTATATGCCTTGCCCTGCTCAGCCAATAGTTGTAGATGCATTCAGGGTTTGTCAGGCATCGTGCAGGCTATGGTTTCATCAGATCCTTCTTAAGAAATGATGAAATATTCAACTCAGCGTTTATCTTCAGTTTTGTTTGACAATCTTTCAGGGGAATGCAGTTTGACTTCATGTTTATCCAGCATTTTATTCAGGAAAAACACCGGGACACCGGCTGTGAATTTCATAGAAGATTCAATGATATTCCTTTCCATTGCATTATTAGAATACACCATCCTTTTTTTCCCTTCCCAATTAATAGCATGATTATTCTCAGTAACATGTACAAAAATACATTTTATATCCCTGTGCATACCTCACATATTTTTTATGTTGTTCTATTCTCTTTTCCAGTGCTTTACACGTTAACCAATGTAAAAGTTGTCGCAAGACTTACATGGAATTTTATTTACATATCCCTTAGTATTGTCGGGGGAGTTCTTGATAGGTACATGTTTCATTGGTTTATTGTTTTTAAAAGCGACATTAACAATATAATTCTTCAGGAGATGGGGGATACCTTTCATATTATTATTTTAAGGTAGTACAAGAAAATTTTTTGTGTTCTAAGGTTCTCTTTGGTTTTGATACATGGTCTTTTTTTGCCGCATCAAAAGTATTATTTAGTACACTGTCAGGATGCTTCAGCTTCTTGCCTGTATTCCGAATCTTATCTATTTCCTCATCTGTATATTCTGGGCTACATACCCGTAATGCTCTTAGAATCATAGATGTAAACATTGGTATTTTTACTTTGTTGTTTTGTCTTGAATAGAAATGCACACAGGAAGAAAGCACTGGAAAAGAAAAGAGAACCATATAAAAAATCTGTGAGATATGCACAAGGAAATAAAATGTATTTTTGTACATGTTACTGAGAACAATAATGCTTTTAACTGGGAAGGTGCAAAAAGAATTGTGTATTCTAATAATGCAATGGAAAGGAATATAATTGAATCTACTATGAGATTCACAGCCGGTGTCCCGGTGTTTTTCCGGAATAAATTTTAGTCAACGTACCTGACAAAGATGACACTTTGTCACAGGGTATCTTGCATCCCCACCTAATTTTTTACTGTGCTCTGTATTACGAAAGTTGCATAATTCTGGTAATTATAAGAGTAACGCCGACTTCTTGTAGATATCGCCAGCAAACTCAGGGAATGTCTTTCGAAGATATAATGACGTAACTTGTGCCGTCATTAACTTGCCTCCTTCTCAATGGATAATTGGTTATTCATGAAAAAGTCTCAACCTCTGGCAACAATGAGATACAACCAATACTCCTTGTTTACACGTTGTAGTAGTGGCACTAAGGGCAGTAGTATATAGGATTTATGCTACGAGGTCGAGTGCTACAATCCTTGAAGAAAAGGATTTCCACAAGTAATTCGATAAATTTCTTTTTATCACTATTTCTCAATTGAAAAATTATATGATTAAAAATCAATTAACAAAGTGAAGAAAACTTTGGCATTCGTTGTAACTCCTTTGATATTTGTCCTAATATGACAGTGACGATCATTGTAATAAATAGATAATTTCATAGGATTAGATTGTATTACAGAATTTAGACTTCAAGCCAAGCACTGGGACAGCAAAGTTCATTCAGCATTTCGTAGTGAAGAATAAGCCAGAAAGTCAATAATTGAAGAAAACTTGGTAGCCTTGGATGTCCGGGTGTACTCCTTACAAAAAAAAGGGCCCTATTATTCAATTACCTGTTCCGGCTTACATAAGGTTTGCGCCGGGCATCCTCACTGCAACCACAAGGACAATGTTATCATATACGCCACTCTTGAAGCCTTGACACGGTACGATTATTCATTCAGAATTTCAGAGACAGCTGTTTGTCGTCATCACCTTGCAGGAGGAGTTGTTGACGTCATATGTTTACGTCACGTATAACTTTAAACCCATACATTAGAGTATTCCGCCTCTGGCTTCGGCTGCTTTAAATTACTTTTATGAATATACTTTTTTCTGATATAAGTAATAAAGAATGCTACCGAAATTAGATAGGGATGCAAAGTATACTATGGCTAAGTAATATCTTTGTCAAATGCACAGGAAAAAAGTTATTCCAGAAAAACACCGGGACAAAGGCTCTGAATCTCATAGTAGCCTTATAAGAGAAAGTTACAACCATAATATGGATATCAGACAAGGAATGTACAAACTTGATCCTTTAATATCAAAAGAAAAATGTAAATTGTTTAAATTTTAAGGTAGGCAGTGGAGATGTATGAAAATAGGATTATCATATCTGTAAACATAGTCAGGGGCAGTAGTGCTGATGAGATTTCCAACCTCGTCTCCCTGACACCTGTCAGGTGTGGATTCGTTGTCCTCTACGTTGGGTACATTTATTGGTAGTGTCCCTTGAGAATGTATTGTGAATTTTAGCCAAATGAGTTTTGAAAACTACCCCTACCTTGACACTCATAGCTCTTCAGATGACCAGTCCGAATGTACGATAAGTACTGTTCATTTATACAACAGGAACATATTTTAGATAACATTCGTAGTTTTATAAAGATTCAGGTCATTATGGCTACTAATACTTCTTAATTTCTTCATTAACACACCACTGACAATTGTACTACTATGGTGTACCAGGTGTGTTTTGAATTTTAAACTAAATCAGATCTCCAAAGATATATTGAACTTCAGATGAATTTACCGCTTACTCTTTTGGGCTAAATCGTTTTGTGTTAGAACTTTCCTCTAATGGACTGAGGTCGAATCTAACCATCAGTCATATATTGTTTGTATGATGTTGATTTATTAGGTGAGAGAACAGAAATTAAGGACAAATGCATGCTAGGAAAACAGTTTACCTGTTGTATGTTTATATTGTCTCTGATAGTAGTGATATACAATAAACAAATTATATCATCATCATCAGCTCGTCAATCCATTGTTTTCTCTTCCTTTCCCTGCTTTCTTTATCTCTAGGGACCCATTCTGTTATTCTTTTTGTCCATCTATTAACTGACATTCTCATTATATGTCCTGCTCACGCCCATTTCTTTTTCTTACTTGTTGTTAGAATATCCTCCACTTTAGTTTTCTCTTGTTTCCATGTTGCTCTTTTTCTGTCTTTTAGTGTTATTCCCGTCATTATTCTTTCCATAGCTCATTAAGTTGTAACTAGCTTATGTTCTAAGGCTTTAGTAAGGCTCTAAGTTCCTGATGCATAAGTTAATACTGGTAGGGCCATCTAATTAAATACTTTTCTTTTTAGAGAATGTGGCATTTTACTGTACATAGCCTCATTTTGTTTACCAAAAGCTCTCCATCCCATACTTATCCTCTTTTAATTTCGGTCTCATGGCCTACACTTACGGTCTGTCCTAAAAATGCATATTCATTACCAATCTCTAGAGGTTTGTCCATAACCCTTATTTGTTGTCTCTACATTTTCATTGAACATTATCTTAGTTTTACTCATATTCATTTTCAGTCCTGCTTTTCTGCTTTCTCTATTCAAATTTTCTACCATCTTTTGTAATTCCTATTCTGATTCACTGAGTGAAACTATGTCATCTGAAAATCTTAAGTTGTTAAGGTATTCCCCATTAATGTTAATTCCTACATTTTCCCAATCAAAATTCTTAAAAACTTCTTCTATGCACGCTGTTGATAATTTAGGAGAGAGGGGGTCATCCTGTCTATCTCCTTTCTCAATCGGAAATTTCCCAGTGTTTATGTAGTTTTAGGATTGCTGTACTACCCGTATAGATATCTTCAAGTGTTCTAACATAAGATTCATCTATTTCCTGCTTTTGAAGGGTTTTCTTTCCTACTGAAGTTTTGACAGAATCAAAAGCTTTCTCCTCCTCTTTCCCACTGTTATACCTAAATAAAGGGGTCAGTTGCCTGATGCGCCTTCTCTACTGTCTTTTATCAAAGGCATCATCTTCCACCAAGACTTTTCTCTCCATATCTTCCTTCAATTTATCTAGCCATCTAATCCTCTGTCTCCCTCTCGATTTTCTTCCTCTAAGAGGTTCCTCCAAAGACCTCTTCACTCTCTCCTCGTCATCCATCCTCAACACATGCCCATACCATCACCTCTGTAATCTTTACCAAGCCTGCCCTTATT
>NC_061087.1:62442991-62460491 GCF_015104395.2 Macrobrachium nipponense | reverse complement strand
ATATATATATATATGATAGACAGATATGTAGATTGTTCAAAGAAACCTAATAACTGAATTGAGTAGCATTATCGATGTTAATTAACAATAACATTTTATTAAAAAGAAAACTGAGAATCATAATTTTGAGGAAGCAAAGCCAGATAAGATAATATTTATTTGTAGAGCGGCATTGTTTATTATTATAAATAATAAAAACAAATAAAAAATGTAAGAACTATTGGTATACTTATGGGAACTGATCCGGCATTTACTTTAACAAATTTCAACTTTCACCATCATTAGCACTACTGCTCTATGATACAAGCTGACCTAAACTGTCATATGTTTATTCTGGCATCGATGACGCTGTGGTTTGTAAATGATGGTACAGGAATTATTAGTTTTTCAAGCAATATTTATTCAGCGAAAATTGAGCTAAAATGTACATACTTCAGTGTTTTCATACTGCTTTTGATATAAGCTGTTTGAAAAAACACAAAAGTACACGACTAACATTTTCTCCCATATATTTTATAGTACTTTTTTTATCTGAGCAGCTGGGGATTAATCTAATGAAAATGATAAGTGCAGTTGTTGAATATCACAAAATTGTTTGCTATATAAAACTGAAGAAGCTCTTGATGAGTTTTAAACATCCCAAATTCTGATTAGCAGTTTTAGTATGGATGTTGATACTTGTTGCAGAACCAAGACATCAAATCTATTAATATTGTTTTAATTTTCTAAAAATATCATGTTCCAATCTTGTCATTGCACTGAAAACTGTCATCGGGCAAGTCTTCTTTTACGTCATCTTCAATGGGGTACTCTCAAGTTTCGACATAAGTTTATCTACTAAACCACACAATATTCTAACACAGGGTATGCCTAATTCAGACAGACACCTCTTCACAGTTGAAAATGGCCAGATCACAAACACTTTAAGAAAATGAAAACTGAGGAAACTTACTCAAATTCTAGTTATAACCCGGCAAACAAATTGAATCAGTGCTGGTGGTTAGTGGATAACACATCAATGCCTAACTTATTATCATGTTTATATGAATGACGTGATCAAACGTGTGGTAACAATATCGTATGAAATCCATTATAATCTACTTGTATTCTCAGATATACGAAATCAAGAGGTTAATTACAAAGGAAATATTAAACCAACATAACAATTCCGAGCAACGTTCATTGACTGGTCCCGCCTATCCGATCATTGACGTTATTTCAATCTCCCACAAGTTTGTAGGTATAACAAATCGAATGAAAACTCTTTCACAGCATAAAAAAACAAAACATGTTTGCATAATCTCTTAAGTATTAATCTAACTGAAATACTGCATTGATCGATTTTGTATCCAGTGAATGTACAAAACAATTTTTCTGGCCAACATATTAGCCTGAAAGAGTTATAAAATCAACTTTGATGTAAAGAAAAACCACAATGAAATAAATTAAAACAGGTATATAAATGTTGCATAAGAAAGTATCTTTATAACGCCTGTGATTGAAATAAACATTTCCGCAATTGTCAATAAAGAAAAGCAAACCTTAGCAGAGTTCAACAGGCATACTTAAATCGGTGTACAAAAATAACTTATTTTAAGGGAATACAATTTTCGAAAGAGAAATCAATTTTAATGAAATCTCCACATAAATAATAAAGAAATGTTCTCCTTTCTCAGATGATAAAATTGCTTTTCACTCCAGTGATGTTTCCTTTACATGAATATGAAAGAAGGTAAACATAGCTGGAGAGAATATGCAAGCTATGCTTATATGCGCGTGTGCGTGTTTGATTTCTTTTGAAGCACTAAATGGAAAAGAATTCAAAGAACTCTAAGGAAATATTTGACTGAAAAATGAAAGTTAAACATTCAATTATAAATCTAATTGTCAATGGTATTAACTTATCAAATGTTAACACATAGTATTCTGAGGTGTAGATTATAAGATTAATTTCCCCACATATTATTATACTAAATATTACTGAAATACGATATGAAGCAAACTTCCTAAATTATCATCAGGGGATTTCTTAACTTAAAAATGTTAAGCATCAATATCACAATTAAGGAGGAGGCATTTAAACACAAGAAACGCTCACAATTGAATAACACTAATACTTAACATAAAAAATTACTCCATAAATTTAACACAAATTACTTTCTACGCAGTATCAAATTAAAACATGGAAAATATCATAATACTTGCAACTTATTTTTAAGATGTTACGAAGGCAGTAATAAGACTAACTTTATGTGTTTTCAAGAGACAGTCCAGTGACACAACTAGAATCTTAAAGGAGAACCCCGAAGTGAACTCAGTTTCCGGGAGGGAGTATGGAAAGAGGGATAAGGAGACAATTATTTCGGTTTAACAACCAATAGAATAAACTAGTGATTTTTTCTGCCGGTTACTATTTAAAGTCAGGATGTGGACCGTTTAACTTTTCTATCTTTTATTTAAAATATCTAATGTACACAATACATTATTTTATTACAATATGATGTTGAGGAACACTATTAATTTTTTTTCATGTACATCACTCAACTTAAATAGCTCCTTTTTTTATAACTACAAACATTCAGCGTAAAATCATTTTATCATAGAAATCGAACTAACAGACCGTAAGTGATAATGGTAACAGCGTCGTACAAAACTGAGCCAGCCTTTTCTAAATATCTCATTCCATATATTTCCTTGGGAAATATATAAATTCCCTCTCCAAAGTCCCTATAAAAGGAACTTTGATGCGTTTCCAAATCAATACCCAATCTAGTAGCGGGTAATCACTCTCAATGCTTGGTTTTGAAGACAATTTGAGATAAGAAGTTTCCTTCCATGTAACATACGGAAAGTTTTTAAGCTTATGCATTTTCGTTATTACCTCAATGGCAATCGAATAGAGCGACGGTGTCACATAAGATACGTCAGCTATATCTTTTAACGATAACAAATAACTAAACCTAAGTTTACAATAATATTAAAACATCCTTTAATATAGTGCAGCTGAAGATAGTTTGAGTTTTATAGTACACATCAAATATTCCCAAACCCCCTTCACTTCTACGTAAACACACCGTAGCCCTTTTCATTGGAATGTACATTCCCTTCCAAATGTACCGAAAGATACATGCATTAATCTTGCAAAAATATTTCTTTATTGGGGGTTAACGTATGGGGCATATACCATACTTTTGATAAAATCAAAGAATTTACAATAACACTTTTGGAAAATTGTCAATGTCCTCATACTCAACATACGGCAGTTTCAAACTTATTCGCGATTATAGACCAGTTTGCCTCGTACATCAAACCAAAGTTATTGCAAAAGATGATACCAAAAATAAACATACTATTAACAACCCGTATTCACTCAAAAGGCCAATCCTGCCGGTTAATCCAGTTGCCCAAACGCATCAATGTAGTTTTCTCTTTGTTAAGTTTCGCACCTGTCACGACTTCAAATCGGTGAATGAGCTTGGAACAAGCTGTTACTGAATTGGTTGTTGACACAAATACGTACGAATCGTTAGCAAACCCTTGTACTTTTATGACTGTGATTTGGAAGACTAATACCTATTACATCGTTAATTTCTTGAATTGCCTTATAGAAAGGTTCCTGAAAAATACAGAATATCAACATAAAACATAGGGCAGCTTTGCTTCATCGACCTCTTAACAGGGAAGGGACTGCTTTGAGAGCCATTAATAATTACAACTTACACATTGTAAATATAATGTTTTTTTTATTAAATTAATAAACTCTGCCGGAACATCAAATCTTGCTAACGCCTCATATACAAAACCAATATGCTCTCTATCAAAAGCTTTTGACCCAAGATGGCAGCATCTACTTTATTTTCCCTTGAATAAAACATGATGTTTCGTAAGTTACTGTTAAACTGAACAATCGATCTCCCTTTGACTTCACAATATTGCTCATGGGAAATTATGTCGTCTAACATAGTCTCAAACCTGTTTTATAATATTCCAAAATTTTTTGTAAAATTCAATAGGGAGACCATCGTATCCCGGAGTTTTCCTGTTACACATTTTATTTTTTTTATAGCAAACCACACCACCACTGAATCTCAGTAGACAACGCTTGTAGATTTTGACCATTCAGCTCTGGTCGACACTTATCCAGATAAAAAGGTCATATACTATCGGTCTCTGTCAACCAAACGAAACATGTACTCAAGATATTCCTGAATTCGCACAGAAATCGCATTCGTCCCTTCAACAGTTCTGCCATCTTCCATTATAAGTTTAGTAAAACAATTATTTATTCTTATAGTTCTCTCTTTGCCAAGCAAGTGGGAAGAAACTCTTTCACCTTTCAACATTTCATCAGTTTTTGTCCTAACATTCACACCCTCTAAAAACTTATTCTCTATATAAAAAATTCTATTTTTCAGTGTTTGGACCATGTCATACTTATCCCCGTTCCATATTGATTATCACTTAATTCTTGTAACCTCTAATGTAATAGATTCAGTAACCCATATTTTTCCTCTGAAATCTTCTTGGATAATTTAAAAAAAAAAATCTTTACATCGTTCCTTTGCCCAATCCCACCATTCCAACATATCAGGGAACTTACATTTATAAGATTGTACCCGTTTTCACGAGTCTTGAACTTGCTCTTCCATATTATCCGAGTCCAAAATTTTTACATTCAATTTCCAATAATCTGTTGATGTTTCTAAATCAATAAGCTTTATACTCAAGAATACCATAATGTGATCTGAGAAACTAATAGGGATCGTTTGTGTTCTCGTAATGTGACGGAACAAATTAAAGACATAAATTCTATTTACTCGAGACCCAGACTTTTCTTTATCATACGTATATTTCGGGATACCTCTAGAAAATTGATAATTATCATTTAAATCTAAATTAGGAACCAGGGTACCTAGAGCTTTGAACACTAAGTATCTATTATCATTATTACAGTCCCTGAGACATGTCACACAATTGTAGTCACCACGTAACGTCAGGGAATCAAGGTTGTGTCTCAGAAAAAAGGCGAGATCATTCCCAAAAAACTCCTCTCTCTCTCTCTCTCTCTCTCTCTCTCTCTCTCTCTCTATCTCGTCTTCTCTGAGTCCTCCCTGAACCCTAAGGGCATATACATTTACAATCTGGATAATCTCACCCTAATACCCAGTATCCGTCAGTTACAATCTCTGTCTGTTGACAAAACCACTATATCCTTCTTCCTAGAAATACAAAACGCAGTCCCTCCTTTTAAACAAACAGTCGAGTTCAGTATAATACTAGAACAACATTGTGATGCCACCTTCATTTGTTTATTTACATCGGTTAAGCCATTGACATTTAATGTCACAATTGTGATAAGACTTCTCTCGTAAGTTTCATCTTGTCAACGCTTTCCATATTAATACTCCACTGATTTTCAGTCGATGTATCCAAGATTCGCTCTTCATATCCATCCTCATTGCCAAGTACTATATTCTCGTATAATTCCATATCAGAATCATTCCCGAAGATCATTACTTCCTGTGGGCTCATTCTTATGAACTGACAATGCAACAGTCATTTCCTTTAAGCCCTCATCATCACCATATTGTTCCTTGCTTACATGCAAATGGTCCACCTCCATCTACGGAACATCAGGTGACCCCTGCACACTCTAACCTTCCCGAAAATAAATGCTCAAAGGGTCCTGGAGTCTAGGGCACTTACTATCCTTTTCAGTATTAAAAATACCAATATCGCTATTATCATCTCATACCATATCACCACCAGTTTCATGTATACCAGTATTTGGGCTTGATTCGACTGTGAATAAGTTCAACTCCCGCTTATTATCTTCAGGTATACTAATTCTCAAGTGCGTAATTCCCTGGTCTTTCTTTGTTTCTTCGTCAGCACAACCATTCAATTCTGTTGCGTCGTACAGAGTGCACCTTCTTCTTAACGATTTAACAACGATGACCAAATCATCATCCATATAAAACGATGCAAATCTTATGGAAATATATGTGTAATCACTACTCAAATTAATATATTTTACTGTCTTACCCTCACCACCATCAATAGATTTGTCCTCATATTCCTTCAATACCATTTCAAATCACAAATGATCTGCGAATTTTATAATTACCCTATTGTTGAGCATAACTGAAAGCCGGAAATGTCTTCCTCTTTCACGCCTAAATGCATAAAAATTACTTCACAGGCAAGGTCATACGTCGGGCGCACAGAAAAATGTAACCCATCCGAATACTTTCTTTTAAGTTTGCCCAAAATATTTAAAGACTGGTTTACACCTACGCACTTTTGTGGTGCGGTCTGTTACGGCGTGGGACCGCAAGAAACCGCATGAACCCGCACTATAAATGCACTAAAAGGCGCCACCTTGCTGGCGGAGGCAGGCAAAGACCGTTAAAGCCCTGCAACGCCGCCCGGATTTTAAATCATTTAAAATTTCTGCGTGGCATCTGGAGGGTGGATGAAGTCGCACGTAACCGTAAGCGGTGTGGCACAGCCCCGCAACAAAAAAGGTAATAACCCACACGGTGCCATGCCACACCGCACGTGGTGCGATGTGGTGGGACGTCGTACCACCCACGAGGGAGTGTTACAACATGATGTTACGGTGCTGTGCGGTGTCCATGCGGTGCCCCTACGGCGCTTTCATACACGATTATAAAGGGCATGAACATGTTGCGGGCGCACGGCGTGCGTGAGGCGTGCGTGCGGCGTGTTATGGCGTCTCCTTCTAGGAAGATTTTTTTTTTTTTTTTAGGTGAACCTCAATACTGTTTTTCTTTTATTGAGAAATATTACTTTACAAAATTATATTTTACAATTTTGTATACAATTATAAGATCATGTATAATATAAAACATTACAATTTATTATTTTTCTATATATGTTTTTAAATTAGAAACATACTGATTCGCGAAAATTTAGTTAACATTAGACTTAGATCCTATAATATTTACATTAAATGTATTTAACAGTCTATTTTTTAGAGATTTAATAATTTGCTGGTCAGTACTTATTCCCAAACATCGTGCCATCCATATACTGGAAATAAAATCTGCTATTATCACCATTGCTGTATTTTCATCCCCTTTTGAGTTTGCTTCAAAATCTAGTTTTAAAATCCTTAACCTGCAATTAGTTTTTAATTTATAATATTTTCTAAGCAATTCGATTACCCAGGACAACAAATTCTTAACCAAAGGACAGAAATATACCATATGCATACTAGTTTCTATGCATCCACAACCGCATTCCTTAACATCTTTCATTTTCATCATGGCTAGCCTATCATTTGTACTTAAAACTTCATGAACATACTTAAACAAAATTTCTCTACTTTTATTTTCTATATACTTATTATCTACATGTTCCCAAATTAGTTTCCAGTTGAATAGTGGATACAATTTTTCAGTATTTGGAACATATTCACTGTTTTTCATTAAATGTTCATATACCACTTTCATTTTTATTTGTGGATAAGAGGTCATCTTCTTAGCACTTCGTAATATATTTATCATACTTTCATAAAAACAAGGTGTAAAAATAGTGCAATCCTGATGTTGGCACTCATTTTCTATAAGGTAGGTTGTTCTGACTTTACAATAATAAATAATCATTTGGTAACCAAAACAACGATCTTTTAAACATTTTAGAAATGTACTAAACATGATTGACTTCGCTTTACACTGAATATCAATAATTCTACAGCCACCTCTTAATTTTGACAAAAACATAGGTCGATTGGATGGAAGGTTGCCGCGCATTCTTGGGAAGATAAAAGGGGCCGGACAGATCACGGTGGCATCATTCGCGCTCTGACAGCCTGTCGACAATGTATAAATAAATATAATTTTATTTTTTTAATAATAAATGATTTTTTGGTTATTTTCTTAATATTAAATGATTTTGTACATTTTATATCATTCATAATGCTTCTTTTTGTAATAAATATATTAAAATACTGACTTACATTTACATTTTCCTTGTTGATGCTTAATCTATATGTCATGACAGTATATATGATGATATGATTGGGTGAAATGAAATTGAAGAATGAAAAAGCATGGCCATAAAGAATAATAACATGAAGAAATATAACAGGAAATCTAACATGAAATATGATATATGAAATATGAAATAAATAGAAATCAGAAAATAACTTGAACTATAAAATGAAATGTAACATGAAATAAATATGGCCATCAAATGATATAACAACATAAAAGGTGAAGAACAATAATATAATATTGAGAATATGATAAAGTGAACATGAATACATACATATATGATAATGAAACAATGATTAACATTGACTGGACATAGTTATTACAGGGAACAATGCAAAATCAGTAACAGACTAAAGACATATTGACCTCAGTTGATAATATATGATATTTGCAGTTGAAAATGTAATGGTGTAAACCAAGACCCAATTTCCTTTTCTTACATTCTATACTTTTCATATTCATTTTCTTACAGTCTGTGCTTTTCATGTTCATTTTCTTACCTTCTATGCTTTTCATGTTCATTTTCTTACTTATGCTTTTCATGTTCATTTTCTTACATTCTATGCTTTTCATGTTCATTTTATTACTTTCTATGCTTTTCATGTTAATTTTCTTACATTCTATGCTGTTCATGCTCATTTTCTTAATTTCTATGCTCTTCATGTTCATTTTCTTACTTTTTATCTTTTCATGTTCTTTTCTTACTTATGCTTTTCATGTTCATTTTCTTACTTTCTATGCTTTACATGTCCATTTGCTTCTCATTTGTCTCATTATTATGAATTAAGTTATTATTACTTCATAGCAACACCGCAAGCCACTCGCAACACACCGCTACACGGAGTAACAAAGGCGCAAGAGCGCGTGCCCTGGCATAGCAACAGCGACCATTTGCATCGTACAGAGTGCACCTTCCCCTTAACGATTTAACACCAATGACCAAATCATCATCCATATAAAACGATGCAAATCTTATGGAAATAAATGTGTAATCACTACTCAACTTAATAACTCTTACAGTCTTACCCTCACCAATAGCAATAGATTTGTCCTCATATTCCTTCACTACCATTTCAAACCACAAATGATCAGCGAATTTTATAATTACCCTATTGTTGAGCATAACTGAAAGCCGGAAATTTCTTCCTCTTTCAGGCCTAAATGCATAAAAATTACTTCACAGGCAAGGTCATACGTCGGGCGCACAGAAAAATGTAACCCATCCGAATACTTTGTTTTAAGTTTGCCCAAAATATTTAAAGACTGGTTTACACCTACGCACTTTTGTGGTGCGGTCTGTTACGGCGTGGGACCGCAAGAAACCGCATGAACCCGCACTATAAACGCACTAAAAGCCCGCCACCTTGCTGGGGGAGGCAGGCAAAGACCGTTAAAGCCCCGCGACGCCGCCCGGATTTTAAATAATTTAAAATTTCTGCGTGGCATCTGGAGGGTGGATGAAGTCGCACGTAACCGTAAGCGGTGTGGCACAGCCCCGCAACAAAAAAGGTAATAACCCACACGGTGCCATGCCACACCGCACGTGGTGCGATGTGGTGGGACGTCGTACCACCTGCGAGGGAGAGTTACAGCATGATGTTACGGTGCTGTGCGGTGTCCATGCGGTGCCCCTACGGCGCTTTCATACACGATTAATAAATGGCATGCACATGTTGCGGGCGCGCGGCGTGCATGCGGCGTGCGTGCGGCGTGTTATGGCGTCTCCCTAGGTAGATTTTTTTTTTTTTAGGTGAACCTCAATACTTTTTTTCTTTTATTGAGAAATATTACTTTACAAAATTATATTTTACAATTTTGTATATACATTATAAGATCTATGTATAATATAAAAACATTACAATTTATTATTTTTCTATATATGTTTTTAAATTAGAAACATACTGATTCGTGAAAATTTAGTTAACCTTAGACTTAGATCCTATATATTTACATTAAATGTATTTAACAGTCTATTTTTTATAGATTTAATAATTTGCTGGTCAGTACTTATTCCCAAACATCGTGCCATCCATATACTGGAAATAAAATCTGCTATTATCACCATTGCTGTATTTTCATCCCTTTTTGAGTTTGCTTCAAAATCTAGTTTTAAAATCCTTAACCTGCAATTAGTTTTTAATTTATAACATTTTCTAAGCAATTCGATTACCCAGGGCAACAAATTCTTAACCAAAGGACAGAAATATACCAAATGCATATTAGTTTCTATGCATCCACAACTGCATTCCTTAACATCTTTTATTTTCATCATGGCTAGCCTATCATTTGTACTTAAAACTTCATGAACATACTTAAACAAAATTTCTCTACTTTTATTTTCTATATACTTATTATCTACATGTTCCCAAATTAGTTTCCAGTTGAATAGTGGATACAATTTTTCAGTATTTGGAACATATTCAGTTTTTCATTAAATGTTCATATACCACTTACGTTTTTATTTGTGGATAAGAGGTCATCTTCTTAGCACTTCGTAATATATTTATCATACTTTCATAAAAACAAGGTGTAAAAATAGTGCAATCCTGATGTTGGCACTCATTTTCTATAAGGTAGGTTGTTCTGACTTTACAATAATAAATAATCATTTGGTAACCAAAACAACGATCTTTTAAACATTTTAGAAATGTACTAAACATGATTGACTTCGCTTTACACTGAATATCAATAATTCCACAGCCACCTCTTAATTTTGACAAAAACATAGGTCGATTGGATGAAAGGTTGCCGCGCATTCTTGGGAGGATAAAAGGGGCCGGACAGATCACGGTGGCATCATTCGCGCTCTGACAGCCTGTCGACAATGTATAAATAAATATAATTTTATTTTTTTAATAATAAATTATTTTTTGGTTATGTTCTTAATATTAAATGATTTTGTACATTTTACATCATTCATAATGCTTCTTTTTGTAATAAGTATGTTAAAATACTGACTTGCATTTACATTTTCCTTGTTGATGCTTAATCTATATGTCATGACAGTATATATGATGATATGATTGGGTGAAATGAAATTGAAGAATGAAAAAGCATGGCCATAAAGAATAATAACATGAAGAAATATAACAGGAAATCTAACATGAAATATGATATATGAAATATGAATAAATAGAAATCGAAAATAACTTGAACTATAAAACAAAATGAAATGTAACATGAAATAAATATGGCTATCAAATGATATAACAACATAAAAGGTGAAGAACAATAATATAATATTGAGAATATGATCAAGTGAACATGAACACATGCATATATGATAATGAAACAATGATTAACATTGACTGGACATAGTTATTAACAGGGGAACAATGCAAAATCAGTAACAGACTAAAGACATATTGACCTCAGTTGATAATATATGATATTTGCAGTTGAAAATGTAATGGTGTAAACCAAGACCCAATTTCCTTTTCTTACATTCTATACTTTTCATATTCATTTTCTTACAGTCTGTGCTTTTCATGTTCATTTTCTTACCTTCTATGCTTTTCATGTTCATTTTCTTACTTATGCTTTTCATGTTCATTTTCTTACATTCTATGCTTTTCATGTTCATTTTATTACTTTCTATGCTTTTCATGTTAATTTTCTTACATTCTATGCTGTTCATGTTCATTTTCTTAATTTCTATGCTTTTCATGTTCATTTTCTTACTTTCATTCTTTTCATGTTCATTTTCTTACTTCTATGCTTTTAATTTTCATTTTCTTACTTTCTATGCTTTACATGTCCATTTGCTTCTCATTTGTCTCATTATTATGAATTAAGTTATTATTACTTCATAGCAACACCGCAAGCCACTCGCAACACACCGCTACACGGAGTAACAAAGGCGCAAGAGCGCGTGCCCTGGCATAGCAACAGCGACCATAACACCGCACCAACTCCGTATCACTCCGCTAGACACTGCAAGAACACGCCGTGACATGTCCGTAACCCACCGCCTGCTTCCGCGCTATGTCGCCCAATAACGGTCATTTTTCCTCCCTACCGCGTCAATTTTGTAACGGTTTCTTGCGGTCCCACGCCGTAACAGCCCGCAACACAAAAGTGCGCAGGTGCAAACCTACCTTAAGTTGTCTCTTCCATTCACCTTCTATAGTCTAGCTTTTCATGTTCATTTTCTTACTTTCAATGCTTTTCATGTTCATTTTCTTACTTTCTATGCTTTTCATGTTCATTTTCTTACTTTCTATGCTTTTCATATTCATTTTCTTACTTTCTATGCTTTACATGTCCATCATTTGCTTCTCATTTGTCTCATTATTATGAATTATGTTATTATTACTCTGCAGCCACCCGTAACACACCGCTACACGGAGTAACAAAGCTTCAAGAGCGCATGCCCAGGTATAGCAACAACGACCATAACACTGCACCAACTCCGTAACACTCCGCTAGACACCACAAGAACACGCAGTGACATGCCCGTAACCCACTGCCCGGGTCCGCGCCACGCCGCCCAATAATGGTCATTTTTTCTCTCCACCACGTCAATTTTGTTACGGTTTCTTGCGGTCCCACACCGTAACAGCCCACAACACAAAAGTGCGTAGGTGTAAACCTACCTTAAGTTGTCTCTTCCATTCATCTTCTATAGTCTAGCCAAAGGCAAGGTAAACGCCAGAAAACGGGAGCAGCTCAATTCACGTCCGCTCGGCTCCGAAGATCTAGAGGGACTCCCTAGATCGTGAATTACATAATTGATACTTAGAAGAGTCTTGAGAGTCTTCAATGGTGAATAGCCACCAACCTAACAACAACACTAAAAAATTTCTCACTTCCTAAAACTAGCACGAAATATATTAACTGTTAAATGCACACTACTACCGCACACATAATAAGCACAATGCAAAATACATAATTTACTAACAATTATAGCCACATAGATAAAGTATCACTCCGTATTCATCTAACACTGCATAAAGATGAAAAAAAAGATAATTCAGATAATACACATATATCCCAGACGGGGCTCCACTTGTCACGAACTCAGTTACCACTGGATTCACAACAAAATTTTAGCAGGTTCAATTCACTAGATCTTAAGCATCAACATCACAATGAAGGAGGAGGCATTTAAACACAAGAAACCCTTATAATTTAACAATAACACTAATACTTTAAAAAATTACCCCATCAATTTAGCACAATAAATAACTTCTTGCATATTATTAAATTAAAGCAGGGAAAATATCATAATACTTGTAACTTATGTTTATGATGTTACAAAGGAAGTAACAAGACAAGTTTAGGAGTTATCAAGAGACAGTCCAGTGAAACACAACTAGAATATTAAAGGAGAACCCCGAAGTAAACTCAGTTATGGGGAGGGAGTATGGAAAGAAGATTAAGTAGATAATTCTTTCGGTTTAACAACCACTAGAATAAACAAGTGATTTTTCTGCCGGTTACTATTTAAGGTAAGGATGTAGAACGTTTAACTAATAGAAATATGCAGCTTGTTTGCTGCCTACTGCCGGTGAATATTTAGGTAAAAAAACAAGCGGATTCGTAGTTAAATGACATATGGAAATATGAAGCTTTAATTAGGGGAGACCCGGGCTAGTTGGCTACAGGGCTAAGTTGGCACACCCAAAATAACTTTGAATTCTAATACATATACTGTGTAATTGTCACGTGGTTCTTCAGTTACCAGCAAAATTCTATAGAGATAGAATGTAAGAGTTCGAATGTATGATACAAATTTTGATTTTGATGGTAGTATTCTTTTTTATTTTTCTGTTATTTGCTATAACATCTATACATTCATGAAAGATTATTTTTCAGTTATAGCATAGTTTTCCTTATGGTTTAAAGATTCTATAGCAATAAAATAATAATTCAAAGCTTCTTGGTGTGGACTGGTAAGTGCTTTTGTACTACCAAATGGTAGGGATTGGGCAAGTTGGCTAAAAAAAATGGGGCAAGTTGGTATATGTGCAGACTTGCCTCACGTTATTTGATAACAATAGTAAGCCTATTTATTTATATAATTAAAGTTCTGTTTCTGAATTTTTGTAAGGATAATAAGATTAGTGTCCTATCACTTCCGCCAAATTGCTCTCACAAGTTGCAGCCCCTGGATGTTAGTGTTTATATCCTCTGAAGAAATGTGTTAACAGAGCATGTGATTGGTGGATGACTGGATAATCCAGGATCAAGTATGCCCATCTATGACATTCCTGGTATAGTTTCCTCGGCTTTACTCTAGCTGTTACTTATTCTGATGCTTTCAATGGGTTTAGGATTGCTGGGATTTCACCTTTGAATACAGACTATTTCAAGATTCTGATTTTACCGGTGCGCATGTAACAGATCGAGAGATGTCCGAAAAGACACATGGGTTTCAGATCAGTCATTTGCGTGATACATAGCTTAAGGACTGCCCTTGTTGATTCAGAAGTAAGCTCAGCTGCAGACATCCTGTGTTTGGTAAGACAGGAGAAGTGTGGGTCCAGTGCAGGCCATGTAACTTGTGGGAGCATGAAGACTACTGACGAAGATTTATTTGACTCCTGCCACATTAAAACTACATGATGATCTGAAGTAATACTATTTCCTTATATTTTGTATTTTGGAAATTCAGAGGGTATTTATGTTATTCGAATTAGATGCAATGTAGTAATTTACTTTTAATTATCAATGTGCCAACTTACCCCATATACGGGGCAAGCTAGCACGAAAAAGTAGTTTTTTTCTAAAGCTTATTATTACCTTATGTTGAAAGCAAAAAACAATTAGTTTGCTCTATGATAATGACGAAAGTTTATTTTTGTCAATGAAGGTAAGAATTTTGCAAAAATTTATATTTTATATTCCCAATACCCAAAATTGAGGAAGGTGTGCCAACTAGCCCCGGTCTCCACTACATAAATATTAATAAATACAATATATAGAGAGGGAGGTCGTTGGGTCCTGACAATTGAAATTACTGGGAAACTATGACAAAATACAGGAGGCCTAGGATAAAGCGTCCAATGAGAAGGGGCTATTCACCTGCCTCGTATTATTCAAACACATTAGGAGATAGGTTGCTTATAGGGGAATTGCATAGTGGTTAGTCGTGTCATCCTGCTCAGAAGTCGCTGGTTCGCGGCTCTCCCAGGACGATAAAAAAAAAAAATCACTGCTGCAGTGTTGGGTCTGCGGTGAGAGGTTGAAACCAACATTCATTGGAAGCTTGAATTTCAAATCAATAATGGCTCCTGTGTCCTTGTTGCATGTGAATAGGTTTTATCTAAGGAAATAATAATAATAATAATAATAATAATAATAATAATAATAATAATAATAATAATAATAATAATATCCAGCCAGGAATGTGTCATTAAACAAAGGTAATAACGGTAAAATCGTTGATTAACGAAAAGATATGAATGCTTTTGTGAATAAAGAATGTATTTTACCCACATGGAAACTGGTACTATAATAAATAGTAATATAAAGGTTCATTTTGGAAATTAGAAATAAAATTTTAATGAATGACTTACATAATTTTCGGGAAAAAATTGTTGTGAATTAAAGAGGCATCAAATGATATCCGATTCCAATTCTTGTAAAACGAGAATTTTTTTTCTTCAAGAAAGAATCTTCTTGGATAGACGTCCAAATTTCATTTTTCGTTCCAACCACTTTGTGTAAAGTTACTACCATTATTATTTGATTGACTAACTCTAAGTACACCATTTGAGACCTGTATTAGGATTGAAAGTGTGTGATAGATTAGAAAAATATTAACTTTTGTAAAGAATATGCTTTATTGATTTGTACCGGCAATTTTGACCTACTTGCATGATTATGTCAGTTGTTCCAACTCGCATATAAATAAACTTCATACCAAAATGACTCAGAGTAGGCATACTATAAGATTAGTTAACTCAAAACCTTTAATTTAAAAAGTGCTTTGACTTTTAGGGGGTTTAAAATTAAAAGTTCTCTTTTAAACATTTTAACTGTTAGACATAACGTGCTGTATTTAATTCAATTATCATGATGTCATGATAATAGTGATAAAAAACTCACTTTTGTTCATGCTTGAACATAATATACTCTTACTCCCTATTTCATACAATCTAAGCATCATCCATAAAAAATCGGAAATTCTAAGTTTACTTGTCTTGCAGAACCTAAGGGTACCCCGACTCAGGAATATTGTTTTTTCATTCATTATCACCAAGCTGAAATAAGAACATTTATATGAATGTCTTCAGTTTGTAATCACCATTATTGCATGTTGCAAATACAATCACATAAACATTATTAGGCGAATTTGAACACAAAATACAAACTAGTGAAACATACTCATATAAAAAATTATATTTTTCAAGAAATAAAGTGGAATATAAAGTAGATAAATACCAAAATACTTGTTTAATAAGTCACAAAAAACGCGGCAAAATACATTTTAACCTGTCATCATGTCAGTCATAAAAAATGGTTAAACTAAGTTTTGCTGAGCTTGCATAAGCTAGAGTAACCGGAGTCGAGAATATTGTTTCTTCATTATCACCAATCTAAAATAAGAACATTTATATGCATGTCTCTAATTTGGTGTCGCTATTATTGCATACTGCCAATAAAATAACATTATCATTCATAGGCAAATTCAAACATTAAAAACAAGATAATGAAATATACTCATAAGTAAAACCACAATTTTCAAGATATGCAGTGAAATTTGAGAGATATCAAAATACTTAGGATTAATATGTCGCGAAAAATATTGCAAAATACATTTTAACCGATTAGCATGTCAGTCATATGAAATGATATGCATCTTTCTTGGAATTATGTACAAACTCAACAACACTTAATCATTGACATGGTTGTTTAATATATTTGTTAATATGAATTAAATTATAAAGAAGTATTGTATAATTTGTGTTTGGAAATAAAACACTTGTCATTTATGACATCATCCTCCTTATCATCGTCAGTATCATCCATGTCAAAATTCTGCTCTACAGCCACAGGCAAATAAACAAGGAATTCGGTCCCTACTGCAGGTAGAGCAAGATGTGCATTTCCTTGTTTTGCATCCACACTTTAACAACTCATTACAAGCAGATGACATGGATTCAATTGTCATGAGAATTGGGACTAACTTACTGTTTCCGCTTTTTTCCAGCCAGAAACGTCCAGTGAAGTTAGAGTTGGCAAAGGCTCTGAGGCTTTCAACCAGATCAATAGTTGGTGCGGACACCCTCTATGATGCATTGTGAGGGCATCATGTGTTAGTGGCAACTTATCCAAGCTTCCTACGCGATGGAACATGCCGGCTCGAAGGCCATCTACTGAAGTTAGTGATCTTTTTAGGTCATACACGTTTTAGACAAACTTTTGTGCGTCATGCAGAGCTCCTTCAGACATATCAGTGAATGTACTGGATGCCTGATATAAGTGGCCCAAGTTGATTTCTTGCCATGTCCACTCAGTTGGCTAATTGTATC
>NC_061087.1:62430491-62437991 GCF_015104395.2 Macrobrachium nipponense | reverse complement strand
AATCACAGCAACTCCACGGAATTCTGCACTCACATTTCGAACTCGAATGTGCTCACAAGAGAAAAAAAGAAGACAAAATCGTAATAAGTCCAAGAAAAAAAAGAAAGTATCTCGCAACATACCCAGACCCAAAAAAATATTATCTCAAGTTCTGACATTTAAACAACCCACAAAATCAGTAAAAATCTCCAACTTTTAACAGCAAAAACCCCTTTACTGCTCAACAATTAATCACAATGAGACTTAATGTCAAACTCCCATTACGTAAGTAACAACCCTCGAAAAATTACATCTCCCGGTAAAATCAAATCTCCCGTCCAAAAAAGAAATGCTACTTAAGCTCAATCCCCAAATCATATCTCTCATAGGAAAAGGAGAAAAACAATAAAAAAAAAGGATAATCACAAGAAGATTTCCCCAATCACAAAAATACATAATACATGTAAATATGCATAACACCCGCGTTTTTCCCAAGAAATGCTCCGTGTAAAGTTATGGAATTTGCCAGAAAGCAAACTCTCACACATGCGCTTTCGTGAAATGCTATAGCCAACATTTCCAGATATTGCAAAAATTCTGATCTGTCACCATCAGAAGAAAAGAATCAGCACACAGCTCATCACATCGCTTGTCAGCAGAAAAATCGCCTGCGGACGCATGCTCAAACAACAGCACAAAAATTGTCTAGTCAGACACATAAGTTTGGAAACTCATGATTCTCAAGAAAAAAAGGTCTAACTGACACATTTCACAGAATTAACTCCAGGATATGACTAATGTGTTCAAAAATTTGTCTCGAAGACTTATTCTCTCAACATGACTTTTCCCAAATTATATTTCTCCAAGAATAACACACTTGTGAACATAAAAAATGCACACACATCTCCATATGACTCGTAATGCAGTAATGCCATTCGCCTCTAAATAGACACGAAACCAAAAAAAAAGAACTTAACTTCAGAAATCTCTTCTTGACTCAAAAAAAACTCCATAACCACAAAAAGAGGGTCACCCGCCAAAGATTAATTCCAACTCCATTATGAGACATCATATCAATAATAACACCACTCCGGTTATAAATATATTTCCTCCATTTGGTTAATAACCAACCCCCTTATATTATTCTCTTATTTCTCTAATAGCCACATGTCAGTAAAAAAAAAAAAAAGACACCACTCCAGGAATAGAGAATAATCACCTCTATTTCGGCAAATACAAAAATATTTACCTCTATTTCCCCAATAACTCCATGTGGAACAAAACAAGGCTCCAAAAAATATATCTCCAAAAAATGTGCACTCAAGGCATCTAACTCACATACTCACAAATATTGCCCCATAATCTCCAAATATGTGTCTCCATTTGCAACAAAGATGGCTGCAAAATAATTGAACTAAACATAGCTCATATCACATTGGCAAATATCAAAAATGGCCAAAAATATATATCTCCCAAATATAACTCCAAAAACAATTTTACCTCCAATTATCTCTCCAAAATATTATATCTCAAATATAACTCCAAAACAATATATACCTCCAATTATCTCTCCAAAATAATATATCTCAATTATAACTCCAATTCTCCAGAGAATAACTATAAAAACTCTCTCCATTTAGCATAACTGCTAAAAAAGGGCAAAAACTCGTCAAATAAAACTGTCTAGAAAATTCTAGAAAAATCATCAATGTGCCACAAGTCATTGTAACAGAACTCCAAATTCACAGTGTCTTAGCCAAGACTTTTCCATATGCACTACGACATAAGCCACTAGAAAACTTAACCAAGTTTCCTATCTCTCACAAAGTTGTCACAAATACAACCAAGGTATTGTGCAAGAAAACTCACAATTTCTGGAACATAAATATCCAGAGAAAAAATGTAGTGCCATTACGTATGCATTCAAAACGTGCAAAAAATTCTCCCATATATTTCTCTATAGCATCAAATAGCTAAAACACAAACACTTTCTCTTAAATGACTCTAAGTCATGAACTGAGACATTAAAAAATATCCACACCAACTGGAGAGAAAAAATAAATTCAAATTCACCCATGGTAAAAAAACTTGTGTCAGCGATGGCTAATTTCCAAAAAAGGAGAAAAGAAAAATCAACGGCACCATTAACTATCTCCCGTAACTCACTAGATGTCAAGCAATTATCTGCTGAACTCATAAAAAAAGAAAAAAAAACTAAAACAATGTGTTGTTATTTCTTCCCCATAGTTTCTTCCCATATTCAAAAAGATTTCACCTCCCTTGACAGCATTACGGCACCCACGTATTAGTATAAAAAAAATCAGTATCAGAAATATCACTATCACAAAATCACCAAAAAATTGCTATCATCAAAATCATCAGTATCAGTACAACAAAATATCACCAGTGTTAAAGCTTGTCCATTCTCCAAAAATTCAGCACAAAATTCAGCAAATTTCACACAATTCACCAAGATTCAGTCATATTTCATCAAGATTCAGCAAAACTCATCCCCGTGAATCACTGAAATATTCTCCAAAGTTACAAAAACTCAACAAATAATTAACACAAGACTTCTCCCATTAATTCATTGTAATAATTATCCATGAATAATTATCTGTAATAATTATCAACTAATCTCCCATGAAATATCTCAAATCTCTCGCAAAACAATTCTCCCGTAATTATAATTATACTTAAGCAAACCTCCCGTGCACATCTCAAGTATAACAATTATTAATAATAATAATAATAATAATAATAATAACTCTTCATAGCAATAATTCTCTTGCAAAAATCTCAAGTAAGGGTGAAATTCAAATTAGCATACACAGTAATGCTGAATCCTATGACATACAATTTCTCCAGCATGCAACACATGACATAACACCAGCCCCACACAAAACAGATACAACACCAATCATCGGCATTTCAAAGTAATTTCTCCAACACAATAAAAAAAAATAATCTGTGTATCCCCCTTATATTTGTGTCTTTCAAGGCACAAAGAAACATATAACACATCCCATGCATGTTAACTACTTTTCCCGCATTCACGGAAAGAAAAATCTCTTTTTATTTCCTTTTCTCTTCATCCAAGGGAGAGAAAAAAAAATCTCTTTTCTAAAAAAAAGACTCTACGGGCATTTCACTTCATCAACTAATCAATCAGCTGACATCTTAGCATTCAATGTCAAGGCCAGATCCATCTCCCAACACAAAGAAAAAAAAAAAAAGGAAAAGGGGAGTTCACCACACTGAGAAAAAAAAATTTCTCCCCCCCCCCCCCCCCCCCCCCCGTGAGAACAACCCTCAGTAAAGCGCAGAACAGCCCGAGGCATACCAGTAGTATCCCCATCTCCCCTTGAACAGTGTCTGAGGACCCCCTCCCCAAGGTATACACTAGTGCCCATCCCTACACTATCTCTCGAGGAGCTGGTGGTACCCATGCAACTACCCTCCCAAGGGATGCCCGTACCCTCGCAATGCAAGGCGCCTCTCTGCAGAAATGTGCTGAGCCCGTAAAATTGTGGCCGCTCTGTGTCACTAAGCCAAATATGCTTATCTAAGCACAGTTCCCATGCATAGAAAAATACACTCCTATGTTTTAAACAAAGACGAATGCATACGTCTATTACAAACACGTGCAAATAAAGAAAACACATCACTATGGGGCAAAGACAAGAAAAGTTGTTGACCTCTTCAACCAATCCCATTTCCTGAAATATTTAACAAAAACCTACTCCTTCAAAACAATAGTTTAACACTCACCACTCCATAATAGGAAAAAGAACTCGAAATTCTTCGTAAAACGCGGCAGTGATATATGTATTAAACACAACACCCGCACGGGTATCTCGGAACACTCTCGTCATTGCACAAGCAAAAGTCACACTGGGTGCGCTCACTGCTTCCGGCTGACTCCTGGGAAAAATGCTGAGTCCCATAAAAATCCTTCCCTCCCTTTAGCACAGTTAACAGACAGATATTTTCTCATTTTTTCTCACTAAGTAACTGAAAACTAACAGTTTAACAATTTTCCACAATCCCACAAAGCTTTGTCGTTCGAAAACTATCGCTAAGTCACGACCCCTTTTTATTTTTCTAACTGGCCACCCATATCTCTACATTGGCGTTCCTAGGCATAGAAAAGAAAAAGCTTTCATATCCCCTCTTTAACCGTCTGCCACCACTATAACATGGGGGGAAGAACCCCCAGTATTCATAAGGTAAGCATGGACACGAAACGGAAGGCAGACCCCATAACTCTATTACACACACAGGCTCTCTCTCTCTCTCTCTCTCTCTCGGGAAATCACCCCATCTCTCTCTCTCTCTCTCTCTCTCCAACCTTTTTCTTTCTCTCCATTCTAACAGGCAATGAAAATGAGAGAGTTGCATCATAACATAACGTTTATTTACAAGAATAACTAAATCAATTAACTAAGTAATCCAGTCTTACAGACTAACTTAAAAACAACTCATTGTCAAGTCACCCAAAAGTCCACACCCCACTGGGAACTCTGTCCCCCGGTATTCCAGATCCGTCTGTTCAAAGATACAGAACACATCCCGGTAAGTACACACACAAGTTTAAAGACAAAGTTAATAAAATGGAACATCTTACAAGATATCAAACAAGCCATCCCTTTGGCTAAAGTAAAGGTAACACTTACCCATTCCCAACTGGAATATCACTCACTGATAAATAAAAACACTTTGGCATCTGCCATCATGGCTTCGCCTTCCTCCCCCGAATGTCTGTGCAAGTCTTCCCATAGACTTGGCTAGTGATACATTATGAATAGAAGAGGCGCACACGCACACACGAATGCACACTTCGACAACGCCTCATATTACTGGCTACAACCAGTTTCCCAAAGGCACTTTGAGAAGAGTTCATAAACTGTCGTACATTGACTTCCTGAATTAAGCACTTTTATCTCACGCCACCCCCTAGAATCTCATTCATCAGCTACTCTCAGGTCGTTACCTCTGCACTGTTCTCCACATTCCATAGGTCACAGAGAACGCACGAACAATATATTATTAATCAAAATCCCTAGGCCTTACATATATATATATATATATATATATATATATATATATATATATATATATATATATATATATATATATATATATATATATATATATATGCCTTGTAAATTCTCCCCAGTATTACTGCGTTATTGCAATATTTATGTTTTATATTTAGATTCTATAATAACATTAGGTTAGAGTTGATGTTAAGAATAGCGTATGTAAGAGATTTGTGTTCGAAGCAAGATGTATCTGTCAACAGTCAGTTAGGTAGTGTTAAAAATAAGCGATAAGTCGAGGAAGAGTGTCGCTCTTTTAGTGTTATTTTGAGTAACTTGTCATCACTTGAAACTTGCGAGCTTCACTTTTTTTTCCCAATATTGCGTCATTCAGAATTACGTATACGTGTCCTGATCGACTCCGTCATTGTGGTTTATTTAAAGCATTTCACATACGTATGAACTGGTAGCGACGTCATTATGTTACTTCGAGAATATTTTGCAGTTCATTTATAGTAATTAGAGATTTTATTATTATATGAGACTATTTGATATTGTTGATAAATTAACTCTTACCTTTCTTGATTTGTTAAAATGGAATTTATTAATTTGTAAGTAAATTATTTGTGAGATGAAATAGATGTTTCATTCCCAGAATTATTCAGGCGTCACTCAGTAACTTTGGGACCTTGTTAACCAAAAGTTCACACTTGAAGAGAGAGACTGTTCCGAGTCCGAGACTGATTGTAGCGTTGTATAGACCTGCTACACACCCTAACGTACCCTCTCTCTCTCTCTCTCTCTCTCTCTCTCTCTCTCTCTCTCTCTCTCTCTCTCTCTCTCTCTCTCTCTCTCTCTCTCCCTTATCATTATACAAGAACGAAAAAATAATTTTTAACCTAAAGAATTGTAATAGTCACTATTAAATTTTTTTAAACATTTGCTATTTTATGTGGAATCTGAACAAGGTAAAAAATTTGTAACAGGCCTGTTTCAAGTGAACTTGGTGAAATATGAAGCTTCTACTGGCACCAAGTAAAGTGAGTTTATTTCTTAATGTTGATTAAAATCATTTTTGTAGATTGGATAAGGGATATTCAAACTAGTGTATTTTGCATATTGTTTATCATGTGTGTGTGTTTTTTTATGAATGTTCCATGGGATACCATTTCTTAGTTTTATCGCATGTTGGTGGTGAATTTTTAAACATTTACCCATTTTTGTGCTTCCATGCTTTTGCATTCACAATTTATTTGATTAACTTAGATGTTTCTTAGTGATTTAAAATTGCATACTTGTGAATTAATTTCCATTTACTTAGGTTTCTTTTAAATTCTTAATTATTGCTTAACAGTTTGAATTTTAATTGTATATTCTAATTTATTGATTGATTAAGACCTGCGATGTTATACGCAAGTATCTGTTTGTATACTTCCCATCCTCGTCGGAGATTGGGACGATAATTTCTAAGTCAGTATCTTCTTTGGGTATAAAGGCGAAGATGTTTCAAACTCATGATGATAAACTTAACAATATATTTGTGAAACTACATCTCTTGAGTAGAGGCAAGAAGGCGGTTAAGAGAACTTGATTCTAGGAGGGGAAATAGAGTTCTGAGTTACAATGCATTTACAAAATCATAGGAGAGCAAAGATTAGCTCAGCATACTAACATACTGACCTTAAAGAAAGAATCACTATTAGTTATGTATTCATGTGTTTAACATATTTTTTAAATGTTTACTTTGCAAAAAATTTTATTTTTTATCAAAAAGAGAATCATTGAGTTGTACTTCCATAAAATTTGTTGGTGGGCAGTCACTTTCCTTGTATAATCTTTCAATTGTCTTGACCTTCTTTCAAGCTGTTGGGCTTAATCTTTTGTAAAACTTCGTTAAAATTAACCCTTGTTTTGGTACGTCTGATACTTTTTCACCAGTGTTGGATTCCAGGTACATATTTTTCATTTATCTAAACCCATCTGTCATTTATACAAGCGTTATCTGTAAATTCATTCTTATATTTCAATCAGTCTGCTAACTAATAGAACAGGAAGTTGAAAGGCCTAGCTGTACTTCATTTGCTTTCTTTTCTTCGTGGATCTCTCTCTCTCTCTCTCTCTCTCGCTCTCCATCCTTCTCTCTCTTCTCTCCCTCTCTCTCTCCTCTCTCTCTATTCTCTTCTCTCTCTCTCTCTTATAGAATATATATATAATAATATATAAAATATATATAATATTAATATATACATATTATATTATATATTATATATAGTATATATATGACATACATATATATATATATATATATATATATTATATAGATATATATATATTATACATCGATAATATAATATGCCATCTATCTATATAATTCTATATATTTATATATATATATATAATATATATATATATTATTATATTATAGTATATATATATATATATATATATATATATATTATTATATATTTATATATATATA
>NC_061087.1:62405491-62425491 GCF_015104395.2 Macrobrachium nipponense | reverse complement strand
GCGATATAGCTGTCAACACATCAGCGCACGAGTCCTTCATGTTGAACCAATATTGCTAATTTTTGTCTAAACCATGAGGCTGATTGTACAATGTTTTTTCATAGCTTCTAGATTGTTCTGTGTTTCATCAAAACGTTTAACTTACATATGACCAGAAGCAACGTCATTGTGTCCGCACGAGAATATTCGTCAATTCATTTTAGTAATTAGAGATTCTTTTATTATGAAACTATTTGATATTACTGATAAATTCACTCTTATCTCTCTCGAATGGTCACAAGAGGAATTATTGATTTATAAGTGATTCAATTTGGAGGTGAAATGAGCGCCGAGTACCAAAAATGGCTGTGACACCACCGTTCGCTTGCAGTAATCATTTAAAATCATTTCTTTCATGTTAACATAATCTTTATGTCCTGAAATCGTGTATTATTAATGGTTGTTAATAGTCATAATTATTCCTTTTCACTCTCGTTTGAAAAGGGGAATATATTAAGAGTTTTGCAGAAAACATGGCCTCGAAATGTTTTGACGTCATCCATTTTGCTTTTGCATCTAATAATAGACACAACTTGCGTTGGTTGTATTCTTGGGAGCCATATGAGCCGCCCTTATTAATAGTACAGTGGTTATTCATGGAATCTGCACAGACAGTATAAACGTGTTTTTGTAACGGTGTCTATGAAAGAGTAAAGTGAATTGGGATGCTGCAGCAAAAAGGAAAAACTGGTACCCGATAATGTGTTATTACAAGTTTTAAGTGCTCTTAAAAATATATTGAAAATGCTTAGGTAAAATTATTTCATTTTTTGCAAAGAGCAAATTTTTGTTTTCTGTATTTAATTCTGTTAAAGTGTTTTCTTATATTCTGTGTGTTTACCATTTATTAGTGTTTTTGCCTTTTAGTGGTATTTCACATTTTGGTGATAAATTTAATGCTATTATATATTGTGTTTTTTTAAGATTTCGCATTCACAATTTGTTTGATTAACTTAAGTATTTCTTAGTATTTTAACATCGCATACTTTATTTAATTTAACACTTGTGAATTAATTTGTATTTACTTTTAAATATTAGTTACTTCATAAAATTTTTAATCTTGATTAATTAATTTTCTTTATATATATTTTAATTTTGATTCAATTTTATTTACTAATTACTTCAAGAAATAATTAAACTTTGTGTTTTTTCATGTAATTGTAAATTTACCTAAGATTGAGAGTTTCACTTATAAATTTAGAATTAAAAAAATATTTTTTTGTATTTAAACTTTTTATAGCAGAGTTTCCTTTATTGACCACTAGTGACAGAATTTTATTCAGGCAGAAATATTGAGTGGTAATTACGTTGTTTTTCTTCAATTTTATTGAAGTGAGTTAGAACCCGGGAAATACTTGGAGTTTTAGAATTGTTTTTGGAGTGATGCCCTTTAATTAGTTTAATCTCATAGAAGATTGCCTCACACTTGTTTTAATGAACTTATTCTGATTTTTTGCATGATTAATAAGCTTTTCAAAAGATCAATATTGCCTTCAGAGTAATTAGTTATATGTTATCTGTGATGAAGCTTCAGTTGTCTGCTGTTGTGAAGGATCTATTTTTTGACTGGTATGTGTAAAGACCAGATATTTGGAAGCTTCGTCATAACGCCCAACCGTTGCAACAATGAATTCTACTGTCATTATACAAAGGAAATTGGCGATCAGGCTAATGCGATGTGAATTAAATACTTCCAAATCAAATGTATTCTATAGATACTGAACAAAAGGAAAAATGCAAGTATCATTGAAACCTTCTTCCTCTCCATGAATGGTATTCACTGGAATCTGATAAAGAAAAGAAAAGGAAGCCGAATGGAATCTCATCTCCATCAAAGATAGGTCTGTTCATTACACGCAGATCAAAGACTTGAAGCGTATTTCCCAAAATCTGTCTTTCTCCATCAAAAGTATTCATCATACACCAATCGAAGGGAAAAACACACTCAAGAAAATTCTTTTGTCTATGTGAGATGAAAAAGAATGAGAACATGATGCAAAATTCACTTTCTTCACTTTTTCCTGAAAAAGGTGGCAGGTACATATATTCATGCAGTAATCGTAATAGGTAAAAAAAGTTGACGTTGTTCAAAGTGCAGTAACCTCCCTACCTGCATTCCCTTGTCATCATTATCTCTCATTCAGCACAGGCCTAGTCCTGACTCCTGATTCAACAATTCCATGACATTTACACTACTTTCTTGATATGCAAAGCTAATCATTAAAATTAGATTACAGTCAAGTCTGTTCACGAGTGATTTACTAATTGAAGGGGCTATAATAATACATTTTTCATAAACCTGCGAGAAAAACTCATATTTAGAAGATTACCAATCGAGTTGCCTAATGCACTTCATCAACCCACCACTCCAACGCCCTTTTCCCTGACTACTCAGACATTGTTGGCTACGGGCAGACTTAGGGAGAACAGGTTATTTTAAAAATTCACCTCACCGTCAAACGAAGCCACAAAATGCATGTGTCTATAGAACATTTTCTGCTCAGAATGACATTTTCTTTCATTTCTCGAAATTTTTGCATAAAGTCGTATTACACCCTTTATGTGTACATATATATATCTATATATATATATATATATATATATATATGAAAAAGAGAGACAGAGAGAGAGACAGAGAGACAGAGAGACAGAGAGACAGAGATACGAGAATAATACGATCTCTAATGAGGGCAACTTGTGATAAACTATGAAAATTATTCCAGAACCAGCATAAACACTCTGCTCCTAGAAATATGAGCCTTTAAATTATAATCGGTGACGAATGGAACAAGAAATGTCAAACCACCAGTTCTTCCCATTTATAATGATTAGTCATGGAAAATATAAAATACCAATGACCCGAGACCAGGAAGTAATCACACCCAGTTCATCCTCCATTTCTTAGAAAGGGATCTGAGCAGATCGAAGTGAGAGAGGCACTGACAGACTCCAAAATAACGAGGCAAGGATCAATACACTAGTAAAGTATTAGGAATCAGTTTCTAGTTTATCCTAATTCCGTTCCTCCAATAATTATTTTCATCGTTCTTTAGCAATTAAATCACACCGGAAAATATTCACTGTTTTGATCTCTAACTCACAGTTGAAATACGATGTACAGCAGGAAAGGTATCGTGTGAAGCCATTACTTGATAGGGTCCGGAATGAAAAGAACTGGAATATTGTTAAGAGCTCAAGAATCCATAAACTAGAAAACGAAGCGGAAATAGAGGATTTAATTCCGAAAATTGTTGATGTTCGCATGCATAAAGGATCGCAACTTTTTATCGGGGAACTCCAGCTACCAGCAACTGAAACACATCACCGAATAAAGCACGATAAGTACAGAGAGAGAGAGAGAGAGAGAGAGAGAGAGAGAGAGAGAGAGAGAGAGAGAGAGAGAGAGATCTTCCAATTCAGTTGATCGTTATTATATGTACTTTTTCATCAACGTCTTCAGCTTATGGGCCTGAGGGTAAATGCATACGCTGGTTTTAATATTATTTTCCTCTTAGAAATATAATTAACACTGAACTACTTGATAATTCCAAGGAATATGACCAAAATACTAAATAACTGAGTAAAAATGAAAGTGATGAGTTCAGTTTTACTTTTTGGGGCAGATGAAAAGGAGTGGATGGGCACAGGAGATAAATTATATATAGTTCCTATGTATTAGAAGTGTTATATAAAACTGACATATTCGAATCAATCCAGATGGTAATCATCAACAAATAAAAAGCAATTTAAGTCTGAAAGTGAGTAACAGAAAAAGATTGACTTCCCTACCCTCTAATTCCATTCATTTCCACCATTATATTGCCTCTAAAATTATTCTAAAATGACTTTTGTTTCATTTCACCATCAACATTTTATTCATTGCTCCCTCTTCCTAGATTCCACTTGCTGTCAGCATTTTCCTCTTGCGAACACTTGCAAACTTCAACTTTCTGCATTTTCACCTTAATATCCCAAATCAGTACGGTAACATCTGGAAATATTAACCATTCGACACTCTGTTCCAGACTATATCCTTATCCCACATCTTTGTGTTTCATCTAATGTGCCATCTTATACTTTCTATATCATTTAATTTATGAAAACATCAAGCAGCCATATGTAGACAGTCACTCATCTCTCCAAATATTCCAACATGCTGCATTTATCTATGTAAATTACTCCTTGTAATGTATACTCAGTACCCTCCCCAGATTAACTCTTTCAATTGCCTTAATTATTTTTGGCTCATGTATACCTTTACTTTCAACTTACCACAAAACAGTAAAAAATAAATAAATAAATAAAAAAATCAACCACACACCTTACTACACCTTGTCTAAAATAACAAATTTATCTCCTGTCAATACTCATTCAATTGTTTTGCTGCACCAGTTGAAATATTGGTAAACATTTTATTCATATCTAATAGAATCATGCTTCCATAACTCTTAGTCATTTCTATCCCCAAAAATTTCAATCTAAATAACTCAAACTTCCCATCCCTTGTTTATTATTTTTTTTTTATCCAGACATACTTGTACATCCGGGTCTAATAATGAATTAGACTTTCACTGTTGTACCTCAGTATCTCATTAGTAACCATAGAAAATTCTATTGCTTTCTATGTTCAACCTTCTTAATTACACTCTTATCCACTTCACCAGTCAGTTACACAAACTTGCGCCTACCCTTCCTACTCTTACATCTTGCAGATCTGCCATCCTCATATTTTGCTTCCCAAATCCCATAAATACTCATTCCATCGACAGAGGACTTTATTCTGTAGAAAAAAGCAGCTTATTTTAGTCTGAGAGTCATTTACTCATTAAATTTTTTTCCGAAATTAACTCCCTTAAAGCACAGGTTCTCCCTGTAGCAGTGTTTTTTTTTTTTTTTTTTTTATCAATTGTCTATATTTGTCAGTTCATTTCTTCTAAGCAATACATATGCATTCTCTTGTACACCTGCATATAATTTCAGGTCTCCTTCCGCTGTCATCAAATAATTCCTTTTTTATATCTCACTAAATCACCCATTTCCTCATCCCGGCCCTTTCAGCTTTTAGTCCCTCTTCCTGCCTTCCTACACTCAAAAACCCTCCCTGCTGAGTCACCCTCAGCCTTCCAGGAATTTCACGTTAGTATGCTCTCTCAACTTCCTTTGTTTATTTTTTCTTTTTATGTTACTATTGCTTCTTTTTTTATGAAAATCATTTGTCTTTATTAAATAATCTGCCATATTTTCTCACCATCCTCTCTAGCATATATGACTATTTTAGCTTTCACTGATGTCAGATAAAGATCAGGTGTTTATATATCTATCTACTTGTTGCTTTCTCTTCCATCAATATCGTCTACTTCAATTTCAGCGTTTCTTATACTAATCGTCATTAAATTTTTTGTTTGTGCAAAATCTGTCTCATCCGCTTACTCTATCTTTTTTTTTATTAAGCCATTGGTTCACTGTTCCACTTCTTCTTAAGGCCGTTTCATGATATAGTTTTCATATGTATATGAATGATTTAGATGCAGTGCTCTATAATATTAAAAAGATGCCTTTTTATTTAAATATTGTTCCCTGTTTTCAGTTTTCCCTTTCATATTTCTTACTAAATGCATATTCGTTTTTTAGGCATATTTATAAATATTTTACTATTTGAAGAAGTTGTTAACACTATCATATTATCAGCTATTTCCAAGACATGATGTAGACTGTTGATACTTTTACTTTAACGGTTACCTCGCAGGTTAAGAACTTGGTTTACTATTAACGTCTATTCAATGCGTTGCCAGCTCATCTGGGGAACATATCAGGAGTGAGCTTAGATGTGTTTAAGAATAAGCTCGACAAATATCTAAACTGCATCCCAGACCATCCAAGATTGGAAGAACCAAATATACCGGAAGATGCATTAGCAATTCTCTGGTAGACATTAGAGGTGCCTCACACAAAGGGACCTGGGGAAACCCGAACGAGCTGTAAGGTCTGTAAGGTCAGGCACTGTACATGGTAAGAGGCATGCCATTATGGTACCATTCTTTACTAGTTTACCTCCTCATTACAATCCTATTCTGTATTATGTTGGTTAGCTATTATTTCTTCCTTGTTCCTTTTTATAAATTTGTCGGCCCCTTCTACAAGCTTATTAGTTAAAATCCTTTTAAATACTTTAAAGGGTTTACTGATGTTATGAACTGATAACTGATAAATTTTTCCCTTTCATCTTTATTTGAATGCGGAGGAAAAATAATTCTTCTTTTTCATAACATTTCACTTATCCACGCATCCTCTTTATGGCTGACTGTTAGCCACTCAGCCACAGTTCCTTGCTTGTGAAGCATCATACCACTTGTAATCACATCAACTATCTGTCTTTTCATTCCCTCGTCTCTAAGTCGCACTTCTTTAGTCTTACACAAAATCTATTTCATGTTCTACGAGTACATTCCTCAAATTTCAAAAAATACACACACACACCACACACTACACATACACACAACACACACACACACACACACACACATATATATATATATATATATATATATATATATATATATATATATATGTGTGTGTGTGTGTGTGTGTGTGTGTGTGTGTGTTTAATACCCATTCTTCCTGTATTACTTTCTATTGGATACGTGATTTTCTATTACACAAATATCTCTCTCATCACTTAATATTAGTTTCTCCTTCCCTTTCTATTTGACTATCCCCCTCTAACATCATTGTTCAGTATTCCTACCTTCCTATAACCACAAAGAGCGCTGCTGATGTCTATGATCTGGTCCTCAAATTTTAACGAATACTCATAAACTCATCCCACTTTATCTTAGTCAACTTTTTATCCTGTTTCGCTTTTTATACTCTACCCACTTCTTATTGCTAAACTCAGTTGTTGCCCATACCTAAGGAGACAATTCTTCTTCAACATTTACGTTTCACAGCATTCACTACAACACTGATCTACATACTTCCAGGTACTTTTCATCCCTTTAAACATCATCTTATCATTTCATCTGCTGCTAAGGTCAACAGGCATAACGAAGCACCCTTGCAACCAATCACTAACATCTACTGCACCAAATGAATATTGTCACCAAATGCATTGTAACTGTAGCTTGCTTCCATATCCTCCTTGTATTAAAAGCGGATCATATCTAAACAATAAATCACTGCATGCTGGACATGCCGTGTATGACTTACCTGTACAGGATTATTTCAAGGTAGTAGATTCGGCTATATAAAATTCATTAGTTGCCAAGATCTTGGTGAGAGATCAGAGTTTTATATTTACTATGCGTGAAAAATATTCTTTTTAACAGACTTGATGGAAAACTAAAGAGTACTTGAGCTCAATATTTAGACCACCTGTGGGCTAGGCTGTATTCAGTTCATCAGTTGTTAGGGTTTTGTTCATACCATGCCTTTGTCTACTAATTTCGAGGACAACCAAGAGCTTCCAGTGATAAGCAAGTCAAAGTCTTCAGTAATGGTTGGTTGTTATTAGGTAGTGCATGGCTTGGAACTATATAGTCTATAAGGTCAATCTAGCGTATGGAGGGAAACATGTTTAAAGTAACAATGTGGGCCAAGTTGTACATGTGATTGTTGGTGAATCAAGGTCCCATGGTGGTGAGGATGCTCAGTGATAACATCTGATGTTGGCAACTACCATAGTGTGGCAGTGGAGCATTGGATCCAGAGTAACATAGTATATTTCTTGTTCCTTTCCCTCACCAAAATATACTGAAAAATATCTTTCTATCAAAACCAAGCATATAATCAATCATGTCTCCAAATCTTTTATAAGTCATTCAGGTCTCATTTGCTCACCAAACCCCATAGCTACCAAGAACACCATTCATTTCTCAGTCACCTACATTCCTAATAACTCACATCGAATACCCACGTTTTTATATTCTCATATCCTGCATTATTCACCCCACACTTTTCCAAACTGAGTCCTACCGATAAACTCCCTCATTTATACTATCTTTCTTTTTTATCCTTTTCTTACCTCTACAAATTGTCAGCTGCCTAAATACAGTCTTTGATTCTTCCCAGTCTCCCATGTCTAAGTGCTGATACTACACTTTTCTATACTTATATAACTAAAACACCATATATTTCTACTTTGTTGCACTACATTTGCAATATGAGTAAAGGCATCAGTATAAAATTCTTACCTGTAATTTAGGAGTCATTTCTTATCAAGTGGTCCAGAACCCTGCAACACGCGCTTCTTTGACAAATGATATTGTTGTCTTAAACCACTTGAACTTATAATGCCAGCAACGGAAACGCTGGGTCACCTAGAACCTTGTCGACAGAATTCCTCAGTAGATAGAGTCTAGCCATAACGTATTTGCAAGCAAATTTTAATAGTTTTGGTGTGATTCCTCCACAGCAGGGCTCGGAAACTCTTTGTTTCCAGATACAACGATCTACAAACTTAAGTTACTTTCACTTCCTATGGGTTATGTATTCCCTATTCATGAAATACCTACACATGAAACAAACATGACCATGGATCCCAATTACCCATCAGTATCGATTATTCCAATATTAACATTAATGAGGAGATAAAGAAAGTCCTCAATGAAGTGTGAACCCTAACATTCACCTGTCTAGATCGAGGACCCCTTATCAGTAATTTCCATTTTGCTCATATAAATTTCATAAATAGTGACAATACATATGCTGTCAGTTGCATGGTTTACAGCAGCTAGCCAATAATTAGAACTTATTAGTAATCACTGATGTAATTCATAAGACTGGTTCAGCGGCATGATCATGATATATAGAAATATATTGAAACATTAACTAGTTTACTTGCACATGACTTTTACAGTTTTCTGTAAATTTTTTAGCATATAAATGTGTTCATAACCATTTATGGAATATACGAATATTGGATGGCTTATTCGTGACCTTTGTTTGAAAGAAAATATAATCATTGGAAGAACTGATGTTCCTATTATAAATTATCATTACTATCACCATTATTAAAAATTGACAAATATATCTTTTATGAACAAGCAAATGCTTAACTTTCAACACACTCTCTAAGACGAAGAAAATAGTAAAGAACTTCAGTATTGCTGAAGCAGCACTGAAAAGCTGACATAAAATATCTCGTATTATCTATAAGTTACAAATCATCATTACTAGAGAATAATTGAAATTTTTTTTATAAACTTCGCCAAAATCCACCATACAAAACCATGCCTTTTCCAGCCAATGCTTTAGTTAAGAATTGACGCCAAAGCAACGGAGAGTCAAGGCCTAAATAATTTTTTCTTTGAATTTCATAGTGAGGGAAAAATTAAATCTGTTATATGCAGTTGAGTATGTGATTGCTGTAGTGAGGCAACTAAAAGAAACACTCCTTGAAATCTTTATTAGAAATAGTTACTAGGAAGCTGGATATATAACGGGATCTCCTCATTAGTATTAATATGAAGGGAGACACAGCAGTGGCAGCAATCTATTTTACATGAACATTACACTACACAATATTGAATTCTCTTACGTAATGGTAAAATATAGCTCAGCATTAATTTTTTTTTACACAGAGCAATCCAATTTAGAATGAATCGTAATTATAAACAATAGCTAAAATCTACATCATAAATATATGCAATCGCTCAATTCTTTCCAGTATATGTTAATCCGTCAGGTAAAGGGCATCTTATTAATGAATGTTGATAGATTAATCACTAAGCCTCACTATTGCACTGATAATTAATATGATACTTCAAAATTCCCATAGTCTGGATGCTGCCTCCATATACAGACTGGAAATGAGCTTAAGAAAATGGAATTCCCTCTAGTGTAACGTACTATAGTTTCCTGTGACATATTTGCTATACTAATAATAATAATAGACTTTCCGTAAAAACATTTTTACTGAAGTTCCTAATCCCATGTCTATTAATTATTAAGAAAAAGACACATTTTTGTTATAGATTTAGGATGGAAAAATGTTGCCATGTAAATTATAAGCTCTCATATGACATCTTTTTGGTAAGAAACTTATATATAAAAATTTATTTTTCTGAATAATTAATAGACATGGTATTGGGAATTTCAGTGAAGTGTTTTAACTGAAAGATTATTATTATTATTATTATTATTATTATTATTATTATTATTATTATTATATTATTATTATTATTAGAATATTTCTATGTTGCTACTGTACTGCATAGGTAATTTGTGCAAAAGGGAATGATTTTTCCTTTTTATATTATTTATCTTTGTACCAAGGCTCCACGTAAATTCCAGTGATCTCAGTCACTTTAATTGCAAATAATTAGTATGATTAATTTACTGAAAGGATTGCGGTAATCCAGGGCTGAAAAGTTTATATATTTCTCAAAATCAGTACCCCTTTTGCCTTCCATTTTAGACATATAACAAATATGTTTAGACAATCTCTTATACTAAGGAATTCCAGTATCTCCTCCACAAAAAGTGAACATGTCGGAGGAAGCCTAAATCAACGTTGATAACATTTCCAACTCCACCTTGGAAATTGATGTGACGTTCTATCAGGCACAAGCCGAGAGGGACAAACACAAGGGAGTGACGAATATCAAATTCTAACGATGATAGATCGGCCTGCATCGGACTTGGATTGCAACTCAGAATCTCCAGGGAGAAACAACATTTCCTCCTAAAAGCAATTGACGCATGCATGTCAACTCTTGGAATTAGAAAATCAACATTTGCTTTTTGTCACTTTCTTTTTCACTTCAAAAGTTTTTGTTATCATAAGAAGGGAAGAGAATATGTATCAATTTAATTTACTTTCCCATGTTTTGACATAACATTCGGTAACATTTCAGCAATTATTTTGATACTCTCTCTTAGTAACTACTGTATTTAAAACTATCAATTATCCCTTTCTGTCGGTGGAATGGTTACGCATGCGCCTACCGTACTTACCTCTATGCTTTTTTGACAGGAAGGTGGGAGACGTTCGAGAGCTCCGGCTGTGGAAGGGAGAGTATCCTTATTCCTTTGGGTCCAGTTCATGACGTATATTTCTTAAGTGTATTTCAAGACCCAGTGGAACCTAACAGAAGAACTTTATAATCTTCAGTTTAATTTTTGTGTTAACTCTTCGCTTGTGCTAGTTTGTTATTGTTGTTAATGTTACCGTAAATATAGTTTGTGTAATTTCTATTCTATTATAATTTAACGTAATTTTTTATTTTCTTGTTAGCTGATTGTGAGTTTGTTTTTTTACTTAGTTTGTCTCTGTTTTATATCCATTAGTGTTAAATGTTCTTTACTTGTCTGTATTAAATTGTTCAAATTTTACATAGCGATTGATTCTGAGACAACCTTCCCCCCAGCCCCCCTTCCCCTTTATTTTTTTCCCTGTGAATCAGAAGGTAGCCAACCTGATCTCTGTAGACTAACATCCTAAACCCTAGGAACTTGTGTTGCTAACCCTCTAACTAATCAAATAATCACCTCATCCAATTTTCATCCTGGTACTCACCTGATCACTCACCTATCCTCGTGCATCATTTACTCACACCTTATGTATTTCAAACCCTTCAGGTTAATCACTATCACATATTTTGTACCACAATTGGAAATAATTGTGTCATCTTTCATCAATTGCTTAGAGTAGGTAAGGCTAATTTAGTACCAGGGTATTAGGGTAGTAGCAATTAAGAATTTTCCTTGTAAGCTTACGTAGGGTTAGAGTTAGCCTGTTGTCACTGATGACTAGTAAAGATTTCATTCCAGACTAGACTACCTCAGTGATTAATTTTGTAAACTTGGCATCTCCAGCTATAAGTTAGGTAGGCCACCCTTGTTAGCTGGATAGCAACGCCACAAACCTAGCTCAGGGAAGAGCTCTCTCTAGTTGAATCAGATAACTTACCTAGCCATGGCCTTCATGACCAAAACAGAGTGAATGTCTTCTCAAAAGGAGGAGGTTTTACGTTTTTATAATCCCCCTTTCCTGCAGGAGCCCAGTAATTCAAAACTAGGACAGAGTGGGCAGCCATTTTTACCCCTGCATCGTACGGCTGAGGGGGCGGACATCGGGGTGGGAATTTAGGGAAATCGGTATAAAAAGGCAGGTCATAGGGGTGCATGGGTTGTTAGTTGGACTCTTAGGTAGTCTTAGCTCTATGAACTATTCTCCCACAACTTTGTGCTGGCTGTTTTGCTCCTTTCAGACAAATGCCATACCCTGTGATTGAACTGAGGTGATCCGCAAATGCCCTTGTTTGTCCTAACTCCTTGACTAGTCCTTATAGCTGTCAGGCGTGACTGCCTCTGGATTGCCAGCCCTCTTTGTTAACCTTTGCTGGCTGAAGTCTGCATCCCATCTCAAGATATGTGCACACACCAGCTAAGGGTATGTCCAGAAGTTGCAAATTCAACCAGCCCTAATCTCTCCAAGCTGAAAAACTCACTATTTTCCAGTATTCAAATTTCCATTTTCTCTCTACGAAAGGCTTTGTCCCACACCTAGCACTCACGTGTTCCCCTTTATGACTTGTTCAAAGATATTAATTAAGCTATTTAAATAAGAATTAAAATTCTCCCACCATAGTGCATTATTGTTAGTAGGTTTCACAGAAATATCAAGCAAGGTCAAGGCAGTGCACATAAGGTGCTAAGGATTGCCTTAACATACGTCTTCCACACAACAAAAGCACTTATTAAACTTTACACTGCACTGGCAAAAGTGGGGCTGATATGAGCACTGGCTCTTGAATCGGAGTCAAAAGTTTAGCAAAAGAATTACGAAATTTATGCGACTGATTGAGAACATCTATACAGAACACATTATCTGGTCGTTGGGATGGCTTTGGCATCGAAATAGGTTTGGATGGAGGCCTAGACATACTGAAAAGTTTACTTGGTTTTGTCATGCAGTACGCAACAATGGCGCCTTTACGGAGACAGGCGTAGAGTGGGGTAAGGAGCTGTTGAAGAAGAGATGTTGCCTCTTTGGTTCCAAAATAGTCTCTGCTATTCCAGCAGTCTGCCTCAACAATGTTCAAGGCCAGCTTTTGTCAGTCAGCAATAAGTGAAAAATGTTTTGTTAACTGATTTAATGAAGCTTGGGGTGGAGGATTGCTTGGAAAGTATTTAGTAACACCCCCCCCAAAGTTGACATTCATACCTTCACTTGGGTGTGACATGCCTACCAATCCAAGTAAGTCGGCAGAGAAAGCTAAATTTTCTTTGCTTATACTCTAATAGCTCTCATAAACAATAAAAGACTGCCTTCTTGCTTTATAACGTTATTTACTAAATTCTTAATGATGAATTCAATAGTCATATGATACAAAGAGTGTAAAATGTTGAAGGGTAATAGAATGGAAAATTAGAAGTTATTACTTTTAGGCAGGACTTTTTTTTAGAGGAATTATGACTTCAGTGAAGGAGTTATGCAGTATTAACGTAACTATCAAAATACAAATAAATCATAGTCTACTGTTCTTTTTAAAGCAGTAACTCTGACAAAGAGAGAAATGATATGGAGATTGGAAATATCAAATACGATAACCTTATATTATTTTCCTTAAAGTAATTCTTAAAGTAATCCTGCACTTAAGGTAAGGTTAATTATATGTAGTTAAAGGCATGCAGTTAGTTTGCCTTGATGAGGCATTACAGCGAAGTATACATGGTCTTTGGTTGTTAAGTGTTGCCACGTTACTTTGGACGATGACACAGTATCAGGAATGGCACTGAGGTCAAGTGTGTCTATGGGCATAGATTGAATACATAACGAAATAGCATTATGGTAATATTAATAGGAGCCACTTTTGGCTGTGCTATTCGTTGGCTTAGATATTTGTTGAAAATTTATAGATAATCGGTATTTATGAGTTTTTAAAGAAGAATTCACAATTTATTTACCAAGATCTTATTTCTTAATTCTTGATTCCTGTAAAGGCTAATTTATCGTGGGGAGTGCCAGGTTGGTCATGCAGCGGTGGTACTTCGGCTTAAGTAAGGAAGTCAAGAGACTTTAAGCATAATCAGATCTGGCAGGTTAGCGCTCTGCATTCGCAGAATGAGAAGAATAAGGCAATAACAAAAAGCCAAAAAAAATATGGGGAGCCATTGTAGGCTCAGGAATAGATTTATGAATGGTGCAAGTTTGCCACAAAATTCACTAAATAAAGGGGATTAAATTAAGAGTTTAATGGAATAGCAAATTCAAGGGAAACAAATAAAAAAAAACACACACACAAGAAAAAGAAAAACAATAGCAATAAAAAATTCTGAAAAAATTATCAAAAGAAGAAGATGAGAGATTAGGATTTAGAGGAAGTATGACTTAGGGAGGAGACCTAATATCCTAGTCTGGTTTAGAAGTGCCAGATTCCTTTGAAAGGTTATTTGAGGCACTGGGCCAGGTTGGCACTAGTGCGAAGAAAACTTGTGGGTTCTCTCAAGCTCCCTGGAAGCTCTACACCATTTACCTTCCTTCCCTGGGCTTCCTTCAAGCTTCTGGCCCGACATTCTATGTGGAATTGGGAGAATTGAGTTGGATGAAGACAGAGTGCCACCTGGTCTGTCTACTGTGGCACTGGGAACAGGGTCAGTGCCTAAATGTCCTAATACCAGCTGTCGCAGTTCCTTAAGTTCTTCAGCCAGTTGCAAGATGGCAAAGTCCTTACACAGGGAATTGTCAGCTACGGAGAAGGAAAAAGAGGAAGAGGTATTGGGGGGGCGTGGTCAGGGGAATCTGTCTCTCTTACCAACGCTGGTAGCGAAGACAGGCCGGGAGAAGAGAGGGGACTCCAGACTAGGATCGCCTGAAAGAAGAGTCTGGGTGCATTTTGGCACTGATAAGGAATTTTGAATAGGCTCAAGATTTGGGATGAATGGACCTTGGAACTACTCAGTGCATGCAAGTGGCACAAGTTCGAGGCCGGGCCAGTCACAGGAGGTAAATTTCTCAGGAGCTCAACGTTTCTGACGGTTGGAGATTGACCCTGTGCAGGGGCTTGAGTGGCACTGACAATGAGGTTGGAGGTGTAATTATGCCTGATTGAGGACTGGAGGGGCTAGGACCCTGGGAGTAACGTAAATTGGAGGGGGGCTTGAAGTCCTGTCCTAGGAGGATGCCATGGCATCTGGGAGGTAGCTTACCACTGCAAGTGTGCATACCTTAAATCGGTGATGGCACATGACCCTCAACTGGACAGTGGGGAGTATCATTATGGACCGATTGATACCCTCAAGGGTGATGAGGTTACGACAGTCAATGGGGGGCCCATGGGGGACCTTATCCTAACCTATCAGGGAGATTTGCGTGCCAGTGTCATCAAAAGCATTGACCTGGCGTGTGGGATAATTACCTTGAGGAGGTGCCGCTTATGTGGGACCCTCGGCTGGGGGGCCTAAGGATGAAGGATTCAGAACTGCCAGAGCAATGGAAGGGGTCTCGGAATAGAGGGGACAAAGTCGATATCATGCAGACATGTGACCCTTCTGGCCACAGTCCTTGCACTGTTCATTACTAAAATCTCTTCGGGGAATTGCTCCTAAGGGGTGGTTTGGCTTGTTATTTGGCCCCTAAGGAGTCGGGGAGGCTTGTGGGATAGATTCCCGAGATGGGGTTTGAAAGGTGCCTTAAGAGGGGCCTGGGTCCTGTTACAGCACTGCTCTGGGGGATGGCCAAGTTTCTTGCAGAAACCACAGACCATGGGCTTCTGTAAATGCCCATTCTTGGGCGGAGGGAGACTGGGGGTGAAAGAAGGAGGGCAGATCTTTCGTCCTAATAAACTGGCATGGGCGTAATGTGCGTCCCATGTGTCCGCAAAGTGGCAGCATTCATCAAGGGATGTGGGAGCTTTCTCACAGTTTTGGGTGGCAAACTCATTGTTGCCAATGTTCGGGGGTTATTTCATAGGCCTTAATGATAGCCTTCCGTACGTCCTCCAGCTTACCTTGATCCTCCTCAGAGAGGGTATTGATAGAAACTAGGTCCTTTCCTCAAAGATGTTTCCCCATAAACAAAGAGACTTTGGCGGGAGAAAGTGGGTAGGTGTTGAGCACCTTTTCCACCCGAACGAGCCACACCTCAGGTTCGGCTTCGGATCATTTGGGCATAAAGGTATTAGCCTGGGCGAGTGTGGGCATGCTGTGGGCATGAGTGGGACTGCCAGCACCAACTCGAGGGAACTGGAGTTCATAGGCCTTTTGCTTTTCTTCCCGTTCTATTCTATCCTGTCTTTCTTGCTGCGTTTGTAAATTGTCTTGTTCCTCCCTCTTATCTTGCCTTTCTTGTTTTTCCCTTGGAAGTTTACCTAGTCTTTCTTGTTCTTTTTCCTGCCTCTTTTGCTCTTCCCTTGCAAGACTATCCAATCTTTCTTGCTGCTTTTGTACTTTTTCTTGCTCTTCCTCTCTCCCTTTCTTTGCAGCAGCTACCTTCTCTTGGAGCCAGTCAAATAAGGGTAATGCTGTCAATCCCATCTCCTTCCCAATACCGTTAAATGCTTTATAGTCCTCGAGTGGGTTTAGGACAAGGCCGGGGAGAGAAAAAAATAAACAAAAAGTCGGGGATTGGTGGTAAGGATGTTCGGTAGGAACAGCTAGTGGTACTCTTGGAAAGAGCGTTAGAAAAATAAAGTCGTTCAAGGAATAGTGATAATCTCAATCTTCAAGGGGGGTTGGCAGGTTTCTAGGACACAATTTTTCCTGTTAGGAACGATACTTGAAATGTAAAGAGATAAAGAGAGATGAGAAAATTATAATAATAAATATTTCTCTGAAATTTGTATCAGGGAGCTTTATGCCCGTTCCCGAGAGTAAATGGTGACCTAATTTGCGCACGGACAATGCCAGTGATAGTACGAATTTTTTAATAGGTTTAGAGTTGGGTTTCTGGTTTCCCTTTTTTTTTAGGGGTGGTGGTGGGGGGAAGAATCTTGGTAAGTCCAGATATGTTTAGGTTCGGGAACTCATGGAGTGGTGTGCACTTTAAAAAGACGTATATAGCGTAAACCTTGAAAAGAAGAAAAAAAAAGTAATGTGAGAGACGCTGGTGGGGTTTACTTACGGGACGAAAATAGGGAGTTAATATACAGTCTTAGCCGTACACCTTCATATATGGCTTATATAAAAGCAGATATCACTTATGTTTGTATATTAGCAAATGTCATAAATGCTTGCACATGTAATGCGAATAGGTTACGTCCGAAGGACGGGCGAGTGTGTACGCGCGAACGTCTATTTACGTGGGTCACGTGTGCGATTTGCTGGGCTTCTTGCACGTGAGTGGGTATGGGTCTGAACGAAGTTTATGGTTATGGAGAGATTAATGAAACAGTTGAACCATTTTGAAAAGAAGTCACTTCCACAGGCCATGGTTATACGTAGATTCTTTCCTTATGGAGCACGAAGGTTTTTAAAGGGGATAATTTTATGCCTCAATTTTGGATATGAGAAAGGAAAAGAGAAAAAAAATGAAAACAAACGAGATGAACGAAGGACAAAGTGAGTAAATTAACGAATGCTAATAATAAAAAATATGGAAATGCTCTCTACAATTCACAGGAGCTTTGTTTCTTTTAACGGAATCCCTATTTACCTAACAAGAGAGAGGGAGAGAGAGAGAGCGCTCGAGTTTATTGGGTACTAAATTAAGGGCTGATAATTTCCCGAAATTAGAGTCTTTGCACTTCACTTTCGTTGCTATCCTAACAAGAAAACCTGCAGGTTAATATGCATTAGTAAATAAAGCTATTGTGCCTATTATCAATGCTCTCTTCTCACCGCAACTATTTTTGAAGCATGCACGTGGCCTATCGATTCCCTAAAAATATTTCCAGTCACGATTTTGCTTTCCTATTCTAAATAAACTAAAATATACCTCTGTACTTACGATGTGGAATTTCCTTGATTACGCTTGCAGATTTTACTCTAGATTCTATCTAAGGCAAAATTCGCCATTTTTACGATTCTGCTCTGTGATGATGTTAATTTCTGGGTTTACACAACACAATTCCTTACTTACCATATGAAATTCTGGTATCTGACTGCTATAAGAGCAAGAAATCGTAAAAAAAGAAGAAAAGATTATTTGTTACTTAAGCTGAAGGCTTTTACTTTAAGGAATTGTAGATAACCAAGTTAAGATAACTTTAAAATTACATGTATTAACATTAACACGATCAGAAGATAAAAGCTGAACCAGTAAGACGTAGCAGATCCTGGGTAATAAAGGTACCAGGACATGGGAAAGGAAGCCGCAATCAAGGCGAGAGAATTCGACAGCTAAAGGTCCCCCTTTAACGGAGAGGATTACGAATCAAGGCTAGACATACCTAAACCACATAACTTTTTGGGGCAAAATTCTTGATAAGAGCTTTGCCTAAAAAATTACATGGCTATGGGTAATCCCTTATCTCCTGTCCTTAGCAATATTTACATGGAATTTTTTTAGACAAAACTCTTACCAAGAATTTTGCCTCAAAAAGTTATATGGTTTAGGTATGTGGATGATATTTTCTGTATTTGACCAGTTCACGAAAATCTCCAGGAATTCCTTAATAATCTCAATAATTTAGTCCCCTCTATAAAATTTACTGCAGAGGAAGAAAGAAATTGTAATTTGTAACTGTAGGAAAGCACTTGGATTTCTGACCATTATTTTCCTGTGGCATTCACTTACATATATATATATATATATATATATATATATATATATATATATATATATATTATATATATATGTATATATATATGTGTGTGTGTGTGTGTGTGTAGTGTGTGTTTATATTATCTATATATATATATATATATATATATATATATATATATATATATATATATATATATATATATATATATATATATATATATATATATATATATATATATATATATATATATATATATATATATATATATATATATATATATATATATATAGACTATATATATATATATATATATATATATATATATATATATATATATATATATATATATATATATATACATATATATCATTTTCACTGTCCCAGAAGCACTACTCACCCAAGTGTGTATTTTAAAATAATTATATTAAAACAAAACTGACACCAGTTTTATAGTATATCAAACAAAAATGTTATGAAATTTGTGTTGTGCAGACTAGTAGTACAATCTTACGAGGAATAATAGAACATAGACAATAGGTGAGACATTTTTCAGATGGCACTTTTGAACACGCAAAGAACACTGGCCATAGCATGAATCGAAATAAACCCACACTGTACTCTAAAAGCAACTGCTCATACAAGAGGGAGATTATAGATTCCACTATCATGAATAAAACCAAGGATATAAAGATTCATTAAGTGGCTGGTTAAAATTATAACCCTTCATCAAACAAGTGTTCCGGTAGACTTGACTGCCAGACTTAACCTATCTGAAGTCTGATGATTATACAAGCAGAAAGGCGTGTTGATTTTCATCCTAAGATCAGCAAGTCAATCACCTTTTCTAATCCCATTAGAGTCGTTATTCCACATCTGTATATTCCGTATGAATACTCTTGTTACACGCCTATTGCACATATTCACTAGCGATTAGAACTGTCATTCGAAATATATGGTTTCTCGTGGTAGTTTGTTTTCTTAAAAGCCCTTAAATCTCACTGGACAGTAAGCATTACTTTAATGTAACATCGGATATCATAATTTGCAATAATTTAGATTCTTGTTGAAATATGTGGCCATTTCACTCAAGAAAATGTTTCTATTCTTATTCACCTAGATGAATTGCACTTTTACAATCACAGAGCAGAAATCCAGGTACAGTTTTAAAGTGGGAGAAATGCTCCACGTACTCTTTTTATTCTTTATTTATTAATTTGTTTACTATCATTTTATTTGTTATGCCTTGCCATCTCTTGATATGGAAGCCGTGAACAATATTCTCATTTTTCATCAATTGGAAAGAAAAAAAAAATC
>NC_061087.1:62392991-62400491 GCF_015104395.2 Macrobrachium nipponense | reverse complement strand
AAGGTCTCGCGGATACTCCGTCGTTTATTTTCTTTTGTGACACATATCTTTATTTATGGATTTATCACGTTCCTAACTTTCTTGATTCAGTTATATATTATATATATATATATATATATATATATATATATATATATATATATATATATATATATATATATATAAAGATAAATGCCACGAAGGGAAAATTAAACGAAGGAGTCTGCGAGATCTTTCGACTTAAAAGCCCTTTACTGATGCAGATACTAGTATCTGCTTCAGTAAAGGGCTTTTAAGTCGAAAGATCTCGCAGACTCCTTCGTTTATTTTTCCTTCGTGGCATTTATCTTTATTTATGGATTTATCACGTTCCTAACTTTCGTGATTCTGTTATACATATATATATATATATATATATATATATATATATATATATATATATATATATACTATATATAATATATATATATATATATATATACACACACACACACACACACACATATATATATATATATATATATATATATATATATATATATTATATACATACAAAAGTATAAAAGGGCCATTAAAACACTTTGGCCTTCAACCAAAGACTATATTTTGGTGGACTTACTTCTACCCTTATCAAACAGTGAATGACAGAAGGTGTTTCATTAGTGATATATATAGTGGGCGAGACGCACATATGTGATAGCTGGAATCGCAGCTAAATCACCCGAGGTTATGTTAATTATGTTGATTCGCTTTATCATTGCCTTCGGGAAGATGTTGTCTATCTGGTCAGTTTCATACTCCATTGAAAAGGTTGATCTTATTAAATGCACTGTTTTATCAGTGAAAATTCTACCATCTCAGATGTGTATCGACATCTGCTTGTTTGAAATTCAGGATGAGTTCCAATCCTTGGTATTTTTCGTGTTAATTATACGATTAAAAATTCCCGAACTATATGTCCATTTTTAAGTGATCATTTATGCTGACTTAATCTTTTGAGAGGGATTTCCCGTAAAACCATAGTATCACCTATCGTAGTTCCTACAGGAGATCTCATAAACCCCTATATCCTTGGAAACTGGTTTCTGCTGAACGTTAATTAAGGATTTTCTCAGTGTATTCGGATAAGTGAAGATGAAAGGGTTGGAAGGGCCTAAGATATGTGTGATCTCTCGTAAATTATCTACGTGAAGGATTATGATTTTATTTGTGTATTTTTCCTTTTCTTTGTTTTCTGTGGGGTTTGTAAAAAATGCTCTTTTCTCTATATTTCACCAATGAAACTCCGTCTGTCATTCACTACTTGATAAGGGTGGAAGTAAGTCCACAGAAATATAGTCTTTAGTTTTAAACCAAACTGTTAAAAATGCTCCTTTTATACTTGAGACATACCTTCTTTAAACAGAAGACTTTATTTACATTGTAATATAAGAAAGTAAATTTGCACTTAAGGTCTCCGAAATAATCAGTTCTGAATAGTTAGGGAAAGCGATTGTTAACGAAATTTTCCAAATACCATTTAACTGCTTGTTCTTCATTTATCGAACAGGAACGAAGGTTTCGGAGGTCACGTCACAGCAAATGGAGTTATCGTCTGGAGTGAGGTGTCTGTCTTCAGGGAAGACCACTGACACTTTTGAAGATACATTTTTGGAACCGGTGTTCTGTCGTTTAGTTGGAGCACTCAATTCCGTTCCCTTCATACTTTTGTGGCTGTCTGAAAAGCAGTGTTGGGCCCTTTGAGTTATGTTGGTGTGGCCTGTTTAGATATAGGAATTTCAAGAATGTGATTTCCACGCGTATCTTCGTATTGCTGGTTGAAAAAGAACCTCTCACTCAAGGAATTGTTTTTGAATACTCCCTATTCACTTGGAGACCTCTTGAACTACTTATTTGAACGTCAGCTAAGTTTTGTTTTACTACATTTATTTTTTATTTTTCCATAAATATTACCTGAGTTCTTAGATACAGTTTGTATCTGCAAGTGTTTATTATTTAAGCATGATTAAGTGCTTCGAAGTGTTGTTTTGATTATAATACTCCTCCTTATAATTAAACCAGTTTTTAAACATCTGTTATGGTTGTTCATAGTGTGGACATCGTACCATATTTGGGGGCCTGTCCGGGATCTGAATTACAATTTCCGCAAAACAGGCTTAAATGAGGAGGTTATTTAATTGTATTGTAGGTTTAAATGAGGTTATTTAGTTGTTTTATTGCTATTGTAACCAATCATAATTGAGTCTGAGTTAAAAATGGGGTATTTAGAAAGTGACTTTGACGTAAGGAAATATATATCGTCCTTACCGGGGGTTGCAGCTTTTCAAAGTCTGTGTAAACGAGAACTTGTGTTGATTTCTATTTATCTAGACAGGTTTTACTACGGATATGGAAAGGGATGATTTGATCAAGGGCTTGATACGACACTCGGGTATCATGGAGGAGAAGGCAGAGGTTTCAAGGTAAAGGAATATGATAGCATGGAAGCTTTGAAACTCAGAATAAAGCTGAAGGAATTAGACGCAGCTGCTGAACGTGAAAGAGCAGCTGCTGAACCTGAAAGCGCAGAAAAAAGGAAGAGAGAGAGAGGAAACTTGAGCACGAAAGAATGGAACACGAATTAAAGTTAGACGAAATTAAGGTAAGACTAAGACAAAGTAATGGCGATTTCGATGTAGCTAAATACATGAAGATGGTTCGGTTTTTTATGAAACTGAAGTAACTAATTATTTTTTTAACTTTTGAGAAATTAGCAAAAAGAATAGGCTAGCCTAAGACCTCATGGTCCATGCACCAGTCATTCCCAGGCATAGTGCCTGCATATTCAGTACCACACACACTCTACCCCTACCAGATGGCTACTGCTGACTTTGATGAGCTGAAGGCTCTCACCGAGTTTTGGAAACACATGTGATTGACTGTCTAGGACTTATTCAACTGGGTATCCGCCGAGAGGGCCGCAGCCAAAGAAGAGAAAGAGAAGGAAAGGCTAGCCCAAGAGAAAAGAAAAAAGGCAGAAAGAACAGGCAGAGGAGAAAGAAAGATTAACCAAAAAGAAGAGAGAAGAAGCAGAAAGGGCGGAGAGGGGAAAAAATGTTAGCCCAAGAGAAGAGACAAGAAGAAAGAGCAGAGAGGGAGAGAAAAAGGGCGCATCAACTTGCTATAACAAACTAGGACTTGTGTCCCGCAGTGACTCCTTCTCAACATTCTACTCTCAGCAGCATAGGATCCCTCATTAAGCTATGGGACAAGGCTGAGCAGAAGCCTGGCTTGACCATGTTGAGCGGTCAACCATGTCAAGCAGATATTAGAAAATTACCAGCAAAATAGCTCTCATTTTGGGAAAGCACTTTACAGGCAAAGGTGCCACCTGGTTGGAGATCAAGGGAACATTACCCTAGTTTGAGAGCTTTTGAAATAACCCCTGATTGGTGGAGGCAAAAATGGAGAACTATGCCTAAGGAGGCTGGCCAAACCTGGTCAGAGTGGGTGGCTAAGAAAACACCAGCCCTCTGTAGGAGGGCAGATGTCTCCAAGGCCACATCAGCGGAGGAAATCCTGAAGCTTTTCCAACTAGAAGATACCCTCTCATATGCTTGTCCTGATCTTGCCACCCTTCTGGTGGCAAAGGCTCCCAAAACCATTGTAATACCCACCATCCGCAACTCAGTTCCTTCGGGAAGCAAATTCAATCGCCTGCTCCTCCTACTGCAAAATCCCAGCCAAACCAGCGTGCAAATAATCTTCCACAGAAGCCTGTGTGTGGACGGAGCAGTGCCACTCCAAAGCAGCCCTTCAGCAGCAGGCTCTAGCTAACCCCAAAATGGGCTTTCTCACAATCAAAATACCAGCAGCCATTGGACTTGAAAAATTAGCCCTGCACCACCTTTGATACAGTGCCAACTGCCAATGCCTGATTTCAGCCACAGTTCCTGCACAATATGCAGGGTACATGGGCACACATCTTTATGGGCTAAAATGGTCCAATAAAACCACTATTCCTGCCATTACCATGGCTGTAATAGATCATCCATCTTTAGGCCCCCACTTCAAAGCGTATATTTGTGGCACCTCCCTGAAGTAGCCATTCTGTTCAATGGGTCAAAGCCTTTAATGAATCTAGTGCACAAATGTCTATAATCTGAGAGGATAAAGTTCCCTATGGAGCTAGGATTGATCGACATCAGCACGTCACAATTGAGAGCTTCAATCATATTAAAATGACAGTAGCCACTTATATTCCTAAAGGGTATGACGTCCTGCTGTGACAGGATTTTAAGTCTCCTACATTTAGACAAGCCCAGGGCCCACACCCTTACACCACTCGAACCAGCTCTCAAGGTCCTCATAGAACTACAACTAAATCACTGCGAGTGCAACCTGGAGGCTCTGGGCAGTTCCATGTTTCACCCATCATGGAGGCATAGGCAGTCCTGAATGATATGCCCTTGAAAGCCAATTTGCTTATTGTTAATATATTCAATGGGATATGGAATACATGAAAGCCAGTACGAATGTTATAAATTTAGCTTGGCGTACTAAGGCAATATTTTTAAAAACATGGCTAAATTTATAAACTATTCTTTTTTTATATACTTGTTTTGCTTAAGTATTCCTCCCTAGTCTATATATTTTCCGTGTGATTTTGTATATTCTCTGAGGAGAAATATCATGTATTGTGCAGCAGATTAAATAATTCCCATAGGAAGTATTTTTCACATGCATCGCCTTAATGGCACAGGGCTGTTAGCCTTACGAACACGTGGGTCAAATAACCACCAACAAATGCGTTGTAGCCGCCTTTCGGGGCTAACTAACAGTATGCTCTTGTCTTATATTAAAGCTAACAGTATAATGCATGACAGAATTAAGTTAACCATATTAACCCAGTATTTTAAGGTTTAGTATAAATTATAATTTATAGCTACTATACTGTGGTGTTTTTGTATGGTAACACCGCGTCCCGGGCTTTAGACAGTTACATTCAGCTTACATTCAACGATTATAATAATATCCTATTTCGAATATTAACGGCGTAATTCGCATACAGTAAATTATTAAAACACTTTTTCAGTTGCAAATGTACACCCAGATATCCTTTTATCTAAAGCCCGGGACGCAGTGTTACCATACAAAAACGCCACAGGCGATGGACAGAGGAAAGAAAAAACAAAACAATATAGTTATTTGCCAATATCATTTGTATATTACTGATCTCTTTAATGAATAAGGAAAATATATCCATTTAAAAGAATATTTTAGCTCACATTTGTTTTGTCATCTCGATTTTATTGGTTCATCAATTCCTGATGGGAATATATTCTATGCTTTCTTTGAGTAAAGTGAATAGTGAATGTTGATTTCATAAAAGAAATTGACCTTCAGCAGAGTTTTGCCTTATTTATAATTTAAGTTATTATATCACTTAAAAGGTGTGGAAGTGAGTTATTTATCAGCGTAGATGGCTATTTTAGTCATTATAACACGACTAGGGTTAAGATACCTTCCAGAATGGGAGGTGTAAAGGATTTGAGCTATCTCCATTTCAAAATAACACAAATTAAACTGTTAATCATAACTCATTATAGTTCCAGTCGCCTCTCAAACACTCTCACCACTCCTTTTTTAGGATTAACGCTGATTACCTCTCTTCTACCTTGGCTGGACAAGGCAAGCATTTTATTAATGTATAGTACAATTGCATGAGTGATTAAGTATATATATTTATATATATATTATCTATACATATATATATATATAATATATATATATATATATATATATATATATATATATATATATATATATACATATATATAACCGGACCTCATTTAATCTAGATAGTATTTAGCTGAAATTTTTATTTAGGAAAAGTTACAAGACTTCATGACTATCAGTCTTCATCAATTGCTAGCCGTAGAACTACCGTACACGTGGTCCACCTGTATTTAAGTGCAAACGGGGAGGGAATTAAAGCCCTTATCCCACATTCGTGTGTAGCGCTCTTAAATCCTTTAATTATTATATATATATATATATATATATATATATATATATATATATATATATATATATATATATATATATATGGATGTATGTATGTGTATGTTTCAGCATAGCTCTGAAACTGATTGAGCAATTTCAACCAAACTTGCTATACATATGACTTACTATCTAGGAAGGAATACCTTGGTGCACCGAGGGGCTGAGGGTAGGCAGACCTTCCTTGAAACTTTGCAGGTTCTGCCCATAGACTTAGTTAATAGCTAAACTCTAAAGATTACCAAGGAAACTAAATTCATATGTTATTATAAAATAACAGTTCTAGCAATCTTTACAGATTATAATATACCCAAACATTTCTCATTTGCAAGCTTTTATGGAGCGTTATGCGGAAACATAATTTACAAATAGGCAATTAAGATGTAAATAGGCAGTTGGGATGGTTTATATGTTCCCTAGCAACAAGCAAAAGCTGTTTTTTTTTATCTTCTGTCACTTATAGCGGCTTTAAAAATGTCTTCAGATGGTTGTGATGCTAAAACACACAGCATCATCCTTTCGTAATTCATTAGATATGCTTAAATGGCTTGTTGCTGGGATCAATAAGTTGCTTATCAACCATTGCTAAGATACACGCTGTATCCACTGGCTCCACCTTCGAAAATATTCAATATGTGATCAAGTATCATTGTGCAAAATTTCATGCTTTTATCATCAACTGAGCAATTCTAGCTGACTTTGGCACCGATCGCCTTGACTAATATGTGTCACCATTCTTTGATGTCTACAATACTTGTTTGATTCACAATTTTATCAGAGACTTTAATCTTTCAATGCTAATTATGACTATGCGCTCCTTTCATCTCACTTTCTTATTTCTTGGTAACTGCAGTATCTTCAATGTCCTAGACACACGGAATTAAAACTTCTAATGTGGAGATGTTAATTTAATCGAAACGTCATAAAATTTCTGCTACCTACAGTTGTAGATGAAGTTGTTTAATGAGGAAGTCTTCAATTCGATATATAAAATAACTTTCTAAGTAGCGTAAAAAAATATTTAGAATAATACAATTATAGCCGTACAATATGCTTAGAAAAAGTATATGATCCAAAATTGTATACATAATGCCAAGAAATTTCCTATCAGGTGGATGTTCCCGAAATAACGGTAAACTTAATCGTACCTAAAATATAGAATCTTTTTTTCGTTTTTAGTCTTCGTTTTTAGCATCAATTGCTAAACACGAGGCATTGCATCTATAATCAATATAGTTATGGGAAATGGTTAGTGTCGCAACATACGCTGACCGACTTTTTTTTTTTTTTAACATAGTATTGTTACAGAAATTTTCTAGGGAAACGCCGGCCACATCGTGCCTTCTAGGGAAACGCCGTAAATTTTGTTTTGTCACACAACTGAATTTAAAGGCGACCTACTGATGTCAACGTTAAGTGGGTCGTTGTACCTATTGTGCGGGCGTTTTGAATCTACTAAAATGTGGTGCCGCGATGAAA
>NC_061087.1:62385491-62390491 GCF_015104395.2 Macrobrachium nipponense | reverse complement strand
AAACAGTAGCCCGTTCAGAATCTAACAAGCAAACCCGGTGACTGTGTCACCTAGTCAAGCGGTCAAGGTTAGTTAAATCTGCCGAGTTTTCAAAGCGAAGCAAATTCCACACAATAAGCGACTCTAGCAGAGTGGGGAAAAGCGATGTTGGTTCATACATTACATGCCAATATCTCTTTTTGAATTAAAAAGGATTTTTCCTATGAAACACACGACCGTATAAAGTAATCAGAGCAGGTTTTCGTTTTAATTTTAATACATTAAGTTATAATAAATACTGGTGGATTAAGCCCAACTGTACGCGCCGTAAAAATTAGAATATCTTGTTTTATTTCTTTAGTACACGCAATATCTTGTATTTACGGACTCACCGTCTGTTGTTCGAACTTCCCTAATGAGAAGTCCGGATAAGCGAGCGCTTACAGATACCTCTATAGTTATAAAAAACATTGATCTGTATGTAGTGTAATTGTAAGATCCATCTAGGGGTATACAAAATATTATCTTACATCCTGCAAAATAAGGCGTGTTTATCAAAGGAAAATCCTATAAACCTTCAAACATATTAAAATCCGTTTGAACAAAAATGAGACAGTTAATCAAATAATAACTTATATAAAGGAACTATACATTTGTCTCATAAATCGTAACATTGTTCAAATGACCCAACAGAATTCTCCCACAACCGCAGTCGTACTTTGCACGCAAAATCTCGAGAAGCATGCACCCTCGAATGTCTTAGTGCGTGTAAAAAGACTTTGCTGGGAAATGAAATTTTAATCCTTCCCGACACTCTGAAATATAACGATTTCCGCGAACAAAGCCCTAAAAGTATACATATCGTGGATACGGAAGTTATAAATATCGCATTTTTTATTGTTGCTAATTTTTAATCACGCCCAACCAGTCGTGGATGAATCTCTCTGATAATCTATCTAAAGTAATATCCGTAAAGTCATTCAAGCAGAGGTGATTCAGCAGAATTTTTTTTTATCTTCTACCTGAATACCAGGAAGTTTCTCCACTAGCGAGTGATCTCTGGGAGAAAAACGGATGTCATTGAAAACAAAACACGGTCTAAGGACAAACATAAAGCTATTTACGTACCTTCGTATAGATTCTCAATGAAATTTTAAAATAGAGATAAATGACGAAGTTGAAAAATGTTAGTAATAGGAGTCATTAGGAAATCAAATAGCCCATATAATTTTTCCCTCAAACGTCATGCCATAAAAGATCGGACTTGGCGTATCTGCGTAGATTCTGTCGCTTAAACAAGGAAACGACTTCCGATAGTTTCCAGTGCGATGTACCGACGACATCTTATCTCTGTTAGGTTAGAATAAATTTTTTTCACCCTAATATTTTCACCAACTTGGACTTACTTAAATGCTTTTACCTGATACCATTACCTAAGTGATTGTACCTCATATACCGTTTTCAGCACACTCAGGGGACATTATCTATTTTTACGTATGCCTCCGGCTTACGTTGCACCCCAATTATAATATAGTGTTTGGAGACTTTTAGGGGATACCCTACATGCCTATATGGATGATCTTGTAATCTTTTCTAATACCTTAGAAGTACATTCACATAAACTAGAGCTAGTCTCAGAGTAAAATATATAAATGTGAGTTTTTAAAACCGAACATGTTTATCTAGGTTTTATGTGTCTGGTCAAGGTCTTAAAAGTAGTCCATGGTAAGGTGTCGGCTATTCATAACTTTCCGGTACTTATTAACGTAAAAGGGGGATACAGCACTTTTGCGCTTTAGTGGGTATTACAATCGTATGTAAATATGTAACTCTTCAATCATGACAGCTCCTTTAACAGATCTTACGAAGAAGAGCGTAGATTGATTATGGTCAAAAAAGCATCAACAGGCGCTCGATATCTTAAAAGCGGAATAATGCAGCTTACCTAACTTAAAAATCCCTGATTTAAATAAGGAATTTTTTTTTTTTTTTTTTTTTTATTGCAACAGACGCCTCAGACCAAGGGGTAAGAGGGTACTACTTCAGTAATATGATAAACAGTTCTTCCCTATAGCTTTTTATTCACGTAAACTAAAGCCCTCTGAAAGTAAATATGCAGTAATAGCAAGGAAGGGCTAGGTATCTTTAACTCACTAGTACATTTTAAGTTCATAATCTATGGCTATCCTGATAAAGTCCTTACCGAACATGAGTCCTTTACCGAGTTTTTCAAAGGCTTTAATCACAGTCCAAAAGGAACTCGGTGACAAATGATCATTCAGGTCTTTGGAGCCAAGATAAGATATCTACCTGGGAAAGCAATTATCATAGCTGACGCATTATCCCGCAATCCCGCACCATACTGCAAAGAACCATTAATTAGACTAAAAGATATAGAAACATCCGTACCTATTGTTAAAACCGTATCTAAACAAGAAAATTCCTTAACCCAAGAGATCGCGAGCATTGAATATCTGGGTCGGAGCGCAGAACTGTTACAAACTGAACAAAGCAAGTGTCAACAGCGATAAGCAAAACAATAAACACCAAACAATAAACACTTCGAAACGGAAACAGGGTCAGTGGCTAGGCAAAAAACAATAAACACTTCGAGCAGAAACCCTAAAGCAAAAGTATATTTAAAGTATGTGTATCAGAAGAAATAACATGTAATCAAATGTAATCATTATTAATGTAGGTCTGTGACGAGGAAAACCCGAAGAACACAGCAGATGACTAACGACCAGGTAGTAGTAATAATCTCTCTCATACCAATCGTCATAAACTGGTCGCATTCCGTCATCCAGGGTTCCCTCCTTTTTCACAGAAAGCCAAATCACTGTTTTCTGGCCTACAATGCTTACAGATATAAAAAGCACATAACTAATTGTAACACGTGTCATGAAAACAAGGGATACACTAAGACACCTGTCAGTTTAGGGGCCTATCCTGTGCCAAATCAATCCTTGAAAGAATATACGTAGAATTATTAACAGAATTACTTACGAGTCTGACAGAGGGAATAAACACTTCTTAGTGTTAATAGTTCCTTGACACGTTATATAGAATTAATAGCACTAAAAACAAACACCGCCATTGAGTGCGTTACGAATATTTATGAGTGCCAAATCAGTAAATATGGAATTCAACACATAATAATCTGTGACTCGGGTGGTGTAAATCAATAATAATCTCCTTAACACGTGGTGTGAATTCCTTTCCATTAAGAAAAACCAATAATATATTTTTATTACCCAGAGTCAATCGGTTTGGTAGAATAACGGATAATTAAATAGGAAGTGTCAATGTCTTACGAGTTACAACTCGTGATATTGGATCCGACCGGATTATAGCGGTTCTCGCGGTTTTAAATACGTTTATCATTTATATCTTGTATCTATAGAATTGATGCCGCAAGTAGCCTTATACGGTACGCCGCTAGAACACTTTTCCACATATTCAAGCCAACCATTAATTTATCAAATATATATATAAAAAAAAAATATATAAATAAATAAATATAAAAAAAATAAGATAAATATGGATACAAGTGGAGTCAATATAATACACTCCGTAAGAAGTCGGAAGGGTTACAAATTATAATAAAAAAGGAATCACGATAAAATCAATAAGCAAAACGTAACCATTAAATATCCAAATATATATGCGTAAAGATTTGAACTCTAACTTAACGCTTTAGTAATGACAAATAAGCTAAAAGTTCAAACATCTATCCAAAATCTACTGACATATTGTCTGTCCCGGGGATTTATATTCGTAGTCAATAAAAAAAAAAAATAAAAAAATAAATAAATAAATAAATAAAATAATAATAATAAAATAAAATAAATAAAATAAAATAAAAGAGATTTTAAGGTCAGGAAGTCTAGAAGTGAAAATGTTATCTATGAAATAATCCTATATGAATCTTATACAGGGCTAATAATATATATAGAATTTGTATGGAAACCTTTTTCATATAGTTTGAATAAGGAATATTTAATTTAACATAATCTTGCAGTTTTCCAACATGAAACTAATATATTGTTCAATTTTGGTACTGTTTTTTTTTCAGACATTCTTCTCATGTGGGTCGAGTATTAAAAAAACAAAAAATTTATCCTAAAGTCGTATCTCTTACAGCAAGTAATGTAACTCTTAGCTGGCTGAGAGCAATCTCCTGCCAAGTGACGACATCATCATTGCCGTATCAGCATTGATTCCTTTAACCTCAAATATCTGCTTGCACAGGCTTCATCTCGCGCTGGCAAAGCAGATTGACTGGAGAAAGGAATGCTTAGTTCATGAACTTCACATGTGGTTCATAGGTCACATGACAGGCCACATAACATATTCTTATCCGTGTGTGTAATGCAATTAGTTAAGGACTTGCAATCATTTTAAAATTAATAAACAAAATAAGGAAATAGAATTTCTATAACATCAAAATGAATTAATTTTTTCTGAACCTCATAGACATTTAGAAGTATCACGATATGGATATGGATTATTTACTTGCAACATTAGCTTATTACAATCCAAGTAAACATTCATGGGAAAATGTCACATTTTCTTGAAAAACCCAAGGTTTATATAGAAATTAGTTACATAGTGGGTTTTTCGTTGCATCTCCTACCTATTAATAATGTTTTAAAAGTTAACCTCAGAGGATGCGCACGAGAAAATTGAATATGAAACTTTTGTTAGGGCACATAGAATCATGATTAATCTTCTCTTTGACTCTTATGTTGCCTGGCAATCTTACAAATAGCTCCATTTTCCACTTCTTTGTCTAGTAACTTACTACCAGTAATATCGAATTTTCTTTGAGATTCGTAATGATATCAATTTATTTTTTATAATTCTGGATATTTTTACAAGTCATCATAGACCTGGATAGGTTCACTCATTGTTAATGCCATGGATAAAAAAGTTTGTACAGCGGACTCTTTTGAATTCCAAAATATCAGCGAATTCATGTGGGTTAAGTCTGGTCTAAATGGCTCTCTCCCCTCCCCTGT
>NC_061087.1:62372991-62380491 GCF_015104395.2 Macrobrachium nipponense | reverse complement strand
GACATTAGATTCCCGTGCACATGATATCAAAAGCAATAGAGTGAGGTCGCCTGGTTCACGCTGTTAATTTTTTCTTTTTGTTTTTAAATTTGATAGCATTTTGTGAGATTCCAATGTTTTCTGTAAAATTTAACAAATGGAATATTCAACTACCTTGAACTTAATATTGAAATGATAATTTAAGGACTATGTTTATGCGATACTACTAGTGATAGGTGTCTCCTATCTATTTGTTAATGTATATCTATGGTTGTGATATGACGTTTTTTATCACTTCGTTTCGTTCACGTCAATTTTGCTATATGGAAAATAGTTTTACACAATAACATAACATAATGTTCTAAAGATATCAGTGACTGTTTTTAACGTCATTACACAAGATTTCTTCCATTTTTGAAAAGAAAAATAGATAAATGAAGCATGAATCGTGCGTCAGGCAGGTGAACGAAAAATTATGAAACTCTGCCACGAGTTTTTTGGTCGACAGTACAACGACTCACTTAACGTTTGACATCAGTAGGTCACCTTTAAATTCAGTTGTTTGACTAAACAAAAGTTATGGCGCTTCCCTAGAACGCACAATGTGACCAGCGTTTCCCTATTAAAAATCCTGTAACAATACCATGTTAAAAAAAAGGAGTCGGTTAGCGTATGCTGCAACACTAACCATTTCCCATAACCAAATCGATACTATAAACGAAGACTAAAAACAAAAAATAGTTTTTGTATTTTAGGTACCAATAAGTTTACCGTTATTTAGGGAACATTCGCCTAATAGGAAATTTCTTGGCATTCTATATATAATTTGACTCATGTACTTTTTCTAAGTATTTTGGATGGCCATAATTTTATTATTCTACATATTTTTCGACGTTACTTAGAACATTGGAAAGTTATATTATATATCGAATTGAAGACTAGCTCATCAGACAACTTCATCTAAAACTGTAGGTAGCAGAAATTTTATGACGTATCGATTAAATTTAGATCTCCACATTAGATTTAATTCCATGTGTCTAGGACATTAAAGATACTGGAGTTACCAAGAAATAAAAAAGTGAGATGAAAGGAGCGCATAGTCATAATTAGCATTGAAAGCTTAAAGTCTCTGATAAAATTGTGAATCAAACAAGTATTGTAGACATCAAAGAAGGGTGACACATATAAGTATAGGCGATCGGTGCAAAATTCAGCTAGAATTGCTTAGTTAATGATAAATGCAACCCAGAAGTCAACGCTTCCTAGCTGCTGTACCGTCATTACTGCTAGTACAACCACATCGCTATCTACTGATCAAAATGTCTGAATGCATTTGCAACGTGTACCATGATCCTTGAATCTGCTTTTCCATGGTTGCTGGGAGTAATGCTGAATGTGTGTCACGCAGGCATACAGAGCACATTTGCACCACTGGTGACAACAAGGGGGTTTTCTGCTGATGCACTTGACATCAGTCGTCATTCGAACAATTCTATCTCGTTGGCATTCAAGTGAAGAAACTACTGCTGGTTCTGTGGTATGGGGCTTGAGACCTCAACACGCCTACATTGGATAGGACCTATGACACACTTGATCCTGGACAATATCTACTCATTGAGCCTTGCTTTGCTCTCTTTTGATGTGTGGGACAAACACATTTGCAGCTTAGTCACCAAATGTCTTGCATCCACCAGGTTTAAGAATGTTCATGAGTACAGCACCATCCATGATGGTCACATCCGTCTCTGGCCTTGAATCACGTGTGAACTTCACACGTTGTTCAAGACTGTCCTCAAGATCCAACTCTTTTCCCAGACATAATTGTCCAAAGGAAGAAAGGGATAGTGGATATGAAGGATTTTTGTGGCTAAAGAAATTGTCCAAATAACCATCTATTGCATGCCACTGCAAACACTTCAGAACACTGGCCTGTGTCTGTGCTTTGTTTGACTTGTATGCTTGTTTGTTGAACAGTATGACTTTGTTCCTGGTGATGGTTGCTGTTCTTGGTTTCATGCTGGACTAGAGGCGCTCGTCCATACTGCTCTTGATCCTTTGATTGTATTGTGGCGAGGCACTCAGTTGACTGCTTGTCCATGATGTCCTTTGAATGCAGTCTCAGAAGATCTTGGGTTTCTTCCTCCAATGGACTCCCCATGCCCTCGATTACTCTGGCACTCTCATTTTTGCCTACCACAGATGCTCAAATTCAGATATAACATGTACAAGTTCTGCCCCTGCAACTGCCAATTGTACAAGGGCCTCGGCATCCTGTGTCAGTCCAATGGCTTCCCCCTTCATCTTTCATCACACCATTATTTTGCTTGTGGCCATGATCAATTGCAATGAAGGAGAGTTTTCGCTTGGACTTTGTCATGACAAACTTGCTGTGCCAAAATTCTTGAGCAACATCCAGATGAGTGCTGTCCAAGATACACATGTCTCTCACGTGAACTGACATCCAAGGTGTCCATTTAGTCAGTGTATCTTTGTTACAAATCAAAGTCACCAGTATGCAATGAGTGCATAAATTCAAGACAAGCAGTTCCAATTCAAGGGTTATATACCAGTATAGTAATTGTGAACTTTCAGTGTTACGACGCATGCACCACATGTTGAAACTCTCTTCAGGACCTTCTGTGTTGGTGTCCAGATACACATCATATGCATTCATCATGAGAATATACAATGCACTTGCCATTACTTGATGGGTATGCTAGGTCCGAGTGACATGGGATGCTTTAAGGAAGGACTCTGCAATTCCAGGAGTGGCAATTTCTGCCTCTTGAAGAGCTTCAATCCATCCACTCCCTTCCAGCCAATAGGCCAGGCCTTTGCAGGAAGTAATCTCCATTTAGAGTCCACCAAGAAGGATTACAAACTTTTCCTCTCCAGACTGGCTGTCCATGGACTATTGCAGTTGTTTCAGTTTTGCGAACAGAGGTTGATTGATACAAATCACTGGAATCTGACCAGGGTTGACATGTTGTACAGCTGCCTGAATGACTTCAAAATAGTGACGCAGCATAGATGTGGAACTGGCCTCCTCGGTAAACAGAGGTAACATGACATTGATCGATGGTAAAAGGTTTGATTCTGCCATTTGACTGGCATGATATGCTGCCCAAGATACTTTAGCCCCACACGATATTTAATCTTTGTGCAGCTTCCAAAGATGACTCAGCCAGTCATATTCTTTATCTGTCTCTCACTCAGATTATCACAGGAAGATGTCAGGTTACAAGAGTTGCTTGGAACATAGACATCACTTGGCAGACTTGTGGGCTTCATTTTAATATAGGCCATGGGTAAGTCCATCACCTTCCCAATGTACCATTTTATTGGCTCGACCTCTGAAAATGCTTAGAATGATATGACACACGTGTGCAAAGTTTCATGCTTTTATCATCATCTGAGCAATTTTCGCACTGATCGCCTAGACTATATCCATTTATGCTGAACTTAATAATTAATTCTTAATAATAAAGAGGAAAGAGATACAAATAAACAATGCAACATTAATCTTTTTCAGGTTTTGGAACCCATTTATTAAAATCTCCAGATCAGAGTTCATATTAAAGAAAAACAGCAAATAAAACGGAACAAGATATGACCAGTAATAGTAGACTGAATATAGTTACTGATAAGAGCATTGTACGAGGAGATAATCCCAAGTAGACCCTTGCATATACCGAAGTGACATAAAACCAGTGATATAAAACTCTCCAATCACAGACAGTACCAACAAATGAGGTCATTCAGCGCTGAAATGGAAATTGACAGTAAAAGGTTTGAAAGGTGTAACAGGAGGAAAACCTCCCAGTTGCACTATAAATCAAGTGTTATGAGAGGGCGGAAAGTAAGATGAAGTAAGATAATAAGAAAAGAGGTACAGTAAAAGGAACGAAAGTGGTTGCAGTTAAGGGCCGAAGGCACGCTGCAAAGAACCTTAAGTAATGCCTACAGTGTACCGCATGAGAAACATATGGGGGAAATAGATGTAAGACAGGTAGAAGAGATCAATCGGTAAACTGTTAACAAGCAATCTAGACCTTGACTTGCTGAATAGGTGAAAAATGGAAGCAGAAAAGGACAATTACATAGTTTCAAACAAAAAATATGTATACTTTATTCATTTGAAACAACTAAAGTAACCAGTACTTATATCCTTACTTATATCCTTATAGTACCACTAGTATTACGGTGATGATGTGAATATCTCTGTCTGAATAACTGTGGTTGTTTAGTTTTCAAAGAAAGAAATCCATTTATTTTTGTGTAGGATAACCCATTAATTACTTACGTCCCTGGAAGGCAGAACAATCCCAGAAAATTTCAGTTACCTACGTATTATACACTTTTCACTGGCAACGCTGAATGAAATGTAAGCAAGGACTACCTGGACCTTTCATGATTTTTTTTTTTAAACAAGCATTTGCTTTAGGGCATAAAATGTTGTTGCACCAGATTTACGTCTACGTTAGAGACTGAAATTGAAATAAGGTGAAAAAAAAGCTCGAAGACTATTCCTTTCACAAAGGAATGACTTGTGGCATGGTGTTGCTTGTGAATAATTTTGAAGACAGTTTCTGAACTTCACAAAATTTTACCTTAAACAGCATATGTGAGAGGCTGGTTACCATTTCAATATAAGCAAGAGAAACAAAGTTTAAGGTTTATTTTCACTTCGGCAGCTATATTTATAATGATTATATTATATACCTCTGTAGTTTTAACAGTGTTTTGATATTCATGAAGATACATATTCGTATCAAGAAAATATCGAGGGCGTGACATTAGAGAAGTGTATCACTGGAGAGAGAGAGAGAGAGTCTGGGGATTTATTGGTGACCTGAACTAAATCAATAAGAAAAAGGTCCAAAAGGGAAGGACAAACGCTTATGTCTTATATATATTATTTTTCACTGAGATAACATCCAGTTGTCCCTGACACATCCTCATCTTAGCGAAATAATGCGTGATTCTGAATCGTTACTTCCCTCTTAATTCGGGATTATGTTCAATATATAGACTCCTCTGACACAAAGCTTGGGGAAAACGTCCAGTCTCCTCTAGGTTTACGAAGAAAGGGGAATCTGAGATTTGGTTCTTTTCTTGTACCTATTTCATGTACTTTTTAGTTTTCTGTATAAGAAAACTATCGAGATGGTTTTGTCTGTCCGTCTGCACTTTTCTGTCCGTCCTTAGATTTTAAAAATTGCAGAGACCAGAGCACCGCAAGTTAATATGTTGATCATCCACCGTCCAATCATCAAACGTACCAAATTGCAGCCCCCTAGCCTCAGCAGTTTTGATGTTTTTTAAGGTTAAAGTTATCCATAATCGTGCAACTGGAACCAAAGCACAGGCCACCACGGCCGGCTGAAAGTTTCATGGGCCGTGTCTGAGAATTTTATACGCAGTATAAAAAAACTTCATTGAACTGAAGAAACTCCTGCGCATTTTTTTTTATTATTTTCTCTTATTAACGGTAAATATAATTTTCAACAAAATTCAATTTGTGACATCCATTTAATACAAATTCTTCAGATTCGAACCACTCACTGCTGTCATACTTCCGGTGGTAAGGTATTAATATAATTCAGGTTGATTCAAATGGTGTAATATCGCTTTATAAGAGCATTATTCCCGCCCCCCAACCCCGCCCCACCCCCATCATTTTTCTTCTTCTTCTTCTTCTTCTTCTTCTTCTTATTATTATTATTATTATTATTATTATTATTATTATTATTATTATTAATATTATTATTATTATTATTACTACTATTTTTTTTTTTTTTTTTGTCTATTACAGTCCTCCAATTCGACTGGGTGGTGTTTATAGTGAGGGGTTCCGGGTTGCATCCTGCCTCCTTAGGAGTCCATCACTTTTCTTTCTATGTGGGCCGTTTCTAGGATCACACTCTTCTGCATGAGCCCTGGAGCTACTTCAGCCTCTAGTCTTTCCAGATTCCTTTTCAGGGATCTTGGGATCGTGCCTAGTGTTCCTATGATTATGGGTACATATCCTTCTTATTTCAATTTTCAGGTCTTGATAATTATTCATTTTTTCCCTTTCTTTCTCTTCAACTCTGGTGTCCCATGGTATTGCGACATCAATGAGGGATATTTTCTTCTTGATTTTGTCAATCAACGTCACGTCTGCTCTATTTGCACGTACCACCATATCTGTTCTGATACCATAGTACCAGAGGATCTTTGCCTGTTCGTTTCTATCACTCCTTCAGGTTGGTGCTCGTATTGTTATCATATTTATTATTATTATTATTATTATTATTATTATTATTATTATTATTATTATTATTATTATTATTATTATTATTATTATTACAATTTAGGATTATTTCCTATAGAGATAGAGCAAGCTTTAAAATGATCGATTTCCAAAACAAACACCCTTTGGATAATATTGTAATTCAAGTGCAAATAGTATAAACGGATGAAAGAACATTTTTAATTAATAAAAAAATGAAATTAACGAGTAAACAAACAAATGAATACCTGAATATTTAGGAATGCAGATTTTGCTAGAAATGGTCTTAATCACAGCTACCGATACACAGAAGACTTTAGCTCATTCATTCTTAAAAAAATAAATCAATAAATAGACCAATAAAAAGTGGGAAGACTGCAGGTTCTGCAAAGAGAGGAGTATTCCATTTATGAAAGACCAGAAGGTGTGAGAGATGAGGTATGGTATTAACGTCATCACATTCGGTGATAACCAGTAGGACCTACTATCCACTTCAGACCCGATGGGGCATCGTTTTTCGGGAATATTTTCAAGGCTTTTAGTCGGACAGTGATGACATTCTGATACAATATTTACAACAAACCGCAGTGATTTATAATGTTATAAGAGTTAGTCAAATTTATATCCCTAGTTTACTCCTATGATTTTAAGTTGTAGTCAGTCAGAACCCAAAGACCTGAGCACAGGTTCGGATCAGTCGACTTACCGCCCTCCTCTCCTTCAGTTCCCTCCTTCCCCCACCAACAAGTTCCAACCATGCCCCTAGCCACCCACCTTCTATCACACCTCACCCCCCCCCCCCCCTCTCTCTCTCTCTCTCTCTCTCTCTCTCTCTCTCTCTCTCTCTCTCCTGAATTACACAACACACTGGAAAATATAAATACATAATTTGTACATTATCATATGGCATGATTTTACCACATTATAATTCGAATGTGTATATCCCAACAATGAGTTGAGTGGTTTTTGCTTATGAGCGCTACTATGATGTTCAACCTCATTATGCTGTGTTGCCTAAGAATTGTCGTGGGAAGTTATATATATATATATATATATATATATATATATATATATATATATATATATATATATATATATATATATATATATATATATTAGATTGTAAGTATGTGTATGGTCTTTTTTCTGTACCTGTTGTTCGATTGTATTGTGATGAGATAGATTGGGCAATGGGCATAATCATCCTACAATTAGATAGTGTCAATAAAATTGTAAAACAGTTAGTA
>NC_061087.1:62360491-62367991 GCF_015104395.2 Macrobrachium nipponense | reverse complement strand
GCGCCAGTAAATTTTTTTTTTTTTTTTTTTTTTTTTTTTTTTTTTTTTTTTTGTATTTGAGGAGGGGAAGTATTTATTGCTATCAACGTAAGAAATGGACATATATGCACAACTGATCATTACAAGAAGGCATTTAACTGCTAGGCATTGATTGATAGACAGATAGATAGCTAGATATATAGTATTTATACATCCATTTGTGCAAAATTAGAAAATATATCTATATTCTTTCAAAAGATGACGGCTAAGTAAGGAATAATTTAATAGCAAAATAATGTGTTGATCGTTCCAGAAATTTGCATTTGTCTGTGATATAAGAATTTTTTTATCCACTTTACATTTCATAAATGGATGGACGTTTCAAAAAAGTTTTACGAGATTGAACGATCACCCTTATTTTTCAAGTTTATATTTTCTGAAGACCACTGAGTCATTTAAGATACGAGTTATGTCACTTGTTCGATCACAAACAGATAAACTCAGTAACCAGTGTAAGTATAGTGTTATATAGATTTGGGGAAATTTATTTAAGGACAGATGGCAAAACAAAATAGAGACCTATCTTTGTTTTCAAAGAAGTTCATCTGGGGGAAGCTGATAGCCACTCAGCTGTTGCTCGCCTCCTGTCAAAAAGAGAAATGGTTCCACCCAGGAACGACTGCTCATATGTTTTGCAAGTAAAACCATTCGAAGGAATAAAGAGAGCAGAATGGGAAGAGGCGTTGCTTGGAAAATTTACAAATATACCTCAAAGTCGCATAAAACATTCCAGCTGGAAAGATCTTAAACTCGGATAGACTGCGAACACACAGACACCCATGCACATAAGAGAGAGAGAGAGAGAGAGAGAGAGAGAGAGAGAGAGAGAGAGAGAGAGAGAGTGAGAGAGAGAATTATTTTGTCGGGTACAAAAAACTATTAACATTGAAAATGTACTGTTACACTCAAAACCTACCATAACTGTTCTTGTGGAAAGCATAAGAAATAATGTTCCTAGAGAGCAGTGCTTGGTCGAGGTATGGCTCTGAGAAATATTGCGGACTATGTGGTGAGGATATGATTTGCAAAGGTGCAGTGTTCTTTCAGTCGTAGTAGATTTTGCCTGCACTTCACGTTGCAATTGGCTCGATTTCGAACCCAATATATAGCCTAATAGGTTTCACAGTTAACTACCTGAGTGGGGTTGTGGGTTTGTAAGACCACTAAATGTACTTGCCCAGTCATCACAAGCCACTTCCTGGATCCTCCTAGTCCTACCTTGGGTGGGCAAAGGGTTTGAGCGTCCATTATATGTATTCATTCGAAGTCTAGGGCATTATGCACGTGTAATGGCCTGCCTTTTGCTTCTGCTTATTATGAATAACTTTTCGCCTTTTAAAACTTTACATTAATGAGCCATGAAGGTCGCATGCTGAATGGGAAGTTTATGGTATACTAAAATTCAAGGTGATGGACAATTATGTGCAGGTCTGTTAGGCAGTATATTTTTGTAAACGTGTATTTCTACACCTCGATGCTTTTAATTTATATTATTTTTTTTCAAGTTATCTTTCGAATGAGGGAAGTCTAATTTTGGAGCTAAAGTCTAAGAGTGCTTATACACAAGTTCAAAATATTTATTCCTCTCTCTCTCTCTCTCTCTCTCTCTCTCTCTCTCTCCTTCTCTCAAATCATTTTGAAAAGTTTATACTACAATATATATATATATATATATATATATATATATATATATATATATATATATATATATATATATATATATATATATATATAAAGCATTTTGTTAATTCAAATGCCAACATTTTTCTTTGTTCAGCATATAATCACGTATTATTATTCGTCATCAGAACAACGCCAGCAATAGTATCTTATCATGGAATGTTAATTTATAGAAGTTTAAGAAATTAAGATGTCACTCACGCCGTATTTGAAGAGTAGAAGAAAGGCAGAGGTGAATGTCACAAAAGTATGAAGGGTTAATTAATAGAAGGGTGAAACTACGTGACGAATTAATGTTGAAGTTGGTATATACGACCATTAGGAGACTGAAGAATGGAAAGTTACCGAGGCTAGGTGGGACTTCAAGTGAGATGGTGTTTCATGGTGATATATGTGACTGAGTACTTAAGCAAGAATTGTAAAGTATATCTGGATGAGGGAAAGGCAAAGGTAATTGTCATAGAGAATAATGTTATCATTAAAGAAGCGTCACCATACCTACACTACTTATGAATGAGTAGGAATTTTATAAAAATTGGAATAGCCAATGGATGAATTAGAATGGGGTTGAATCTCCTGGGTCCAAACAAAGAATAGGGCGTATAGGTATAGGTTAGTTATGAAACAGTTATGTGTGAAAAAGTGAAAGCAAAATAAAAGATGGCTTGTGGCATACACAAACATACAAAGGTTAAGCTAAAATATAAATAAAAAATCGGTATAGATTGTGTTGAGAGTAAGTGATATAAAAAAAATGGTGCATAAGGTGATTTAAAGATTTTACCAGAAATGTACTACGTGTGTTGGAGCATAAAAAATTAGAGTGACTGGTTTGACATTAAAGTGGGCCTGAGGTGTGGGTACATTATGTATCCGGGGCTGTCCAGCACCTTTAGTCGTCAGATGGATTCAGAGAAATAGTCCAGTAGGGATTGACATGGACCCAGATATTTTGTATAACAGTTTTTTATTTATTTATTTTTTTTTTTTTACTGAACATTTCCTTCTGGTTCCAATAGGGTGTGACAAAAATTCAACCAAAATCAACCACGGGGAAATCTATTTTCTAGGCCAAAATCCAAAATGGCCCCCTTAGCCAGGATAATAAGGAATTTCCAGCACTGTATAATGATATTATTCAGTAACTATCAATATCTGAGAATAATTAACCAACAAAATAATACAGATATGGGAAGAACTATTTATTGGGTTCCAAAACATCTTTGAGCACCATAATAAAGATAAATGCAAAATGAAGGCCACTGACATAATTAAAATTATATACACATGTGTTTTTCTTCATGATAATATAATGAGGTGCTTATCCTTTTTGTGAAACAAGAACAGCACAAATACAGTATTTGGTACACCATTTAAGAACAACTTCATAAAAGAGAATCCTTGCTGTTAAGCTATGATTATGATGATAAGCAAATAAACACTATGTGATAGAGTTCAGCATGCGGTAAAAAACAAGATCACTTGAAATCTCATAAATCTACTGTTTCTCAGTCATACCAGTAATTAAACTTGCAACATGCATCAAAGCTTTCAACAGAATGTCATGAATTGGTAGTGATATCGCTGTCTTATAGCAGAAATGTATACTTTGATAAAAAATTCAAAGTTCTAAGGGAAAAATACCATTGTCATGTTTCCTGATCTAACACTTTTGAGTTCTCCGGCAAAAGAGTCTGTCAAATAGCTATGAATAAAGTTATGAGATTAAGTGCTTTCTAAACATTGTCATCAATGTCTTGAAAGCAGTCAAGTATTTTGGGGCTGTTTTCACATTGTGCCTTTTCGAGGGCAACGCATTGGCGCTTGGCGCTCTTGTATGTACAGTGAATATCCTGTAGGAGACCAGGTGGTATAGACTCTATATCAGTGTTTATTGGTAAAACTGGCCCGTTTTCAATGTTGAAGCCACATTCCTTCTTTTCAGTACTGTGCTCAGGTGCTTCCATGTGCTCACTTGATGATGCACAATTAAAGATTGAAAGTGGCAGGCTCTACCTGTGGGTGGCATGCGCTCCACTGGGACATACTTGGCAGAAATTACATTCAGGGAGCACATCATGTTTAAAGTCTCGTTTTTGTCCCATGCACCACCACACAGAGACACCACAAACTTCTCTCCCACATTGCCAATGGTTTCCTTATCAGCTGATATGTCCCCAAATAACTTCACCTGTTGTTGAACTTCAGCTGATGATGTGAGAATATTCAATGTTTTCAGTTTGCACATTCTAAAGAATGCTGAGGTGGTATCACAGCCAGACATAGCATGCACAAATAACAAGCTCTTGCACAACTCCTTTCTCAAAAACTGATGGAGGCTATGAATAGCTATTGTATGTTGTCTTTTTCACCATGAGGATGGTTGTCTTTTCTTGGAGGCGGTACAAGAGGAGTATCACAATTTCTGTATCCTCAGCCTGTACACAAACCTCTTTGTATTCCTGCATCACTTTCTTCACCAGCATGCTTCACAGGAATGCCGGCGTCCTCAAGAATTGTTCCTAGTAGTTTGATAATACATTGCTTATTCTTCATATTGGCAAGAAAGGCTGGCTTATTTCGTGGCACTGGTGTTTGCACACTCACCAAAATGTCTGGAGCTTGTGCATGGTTCAGTTTTCTTCGCTTTTGTTCAGGATCTTTGGTTGTTGTGATTTCATAGCTGTCAAATATTTCCCAGGTAAGCACTTTCTAATCCCTTCCACGTTGAACAAGTGATCGAACTCATTTGTCGTAATCATTGGTGCAAACCTCTGGATTCATCTGCTATTGCCACAACCCCAATATAAGGTGAAACACACAATATATATCAATGTAAGAATTGCGAACAAAAGGGTGACAATGTGATTTATAAAGACATGCACTAATATGTGGATATATATAGAAAGGAGTGATCAGTTGGATTTCAGCATGCATTTACTGACTGGTAGGTTTTAGCATTTGTTCCTCAAGTGTGGAGTCTGATACCAGGTCAAATGATATTTTCTGTATTGGTTTCTCCATTTTATTCCCTTTTTTAAATATATTTCTATTTCATCCTGAACAAATGTGTATATATATAGAATATTATAGTTAGTGTTAACAGCTCTGATAAGTGTTACAGACCATTTAACTTGTGATAATATGAGCAAGTGTGCGAATTCTGGGTTGTCTTCAAGTTTGCTATGAAGAGTCATTCTGATGGCAGCCATGTTGGAAATTGAGTTTAGGATCTTTATGTACATAAAATAAACCCTCTCAAACATGTTCACCTATTACTGACCTTGAACTCTGATACTTGGTGCCGGCCAGTGCATAACATTTATCTTTCAGGTAAATTTAGCAGCCATTTTGGTTTTTAGCCTAAAAAACAAGTTTCCCCAAGGTTGATTTCGCTTGAATTTGTTTTGGTATTCAAAGATACCTAGGCAAAGGGTTCTGTGCACAAATTTTTCTGCTATACAAAATGTCTGGGTTAGGCCATTTTTATGTCAATTTCTACTGGACTAAAAGGACAATGTGAATAGATGCGAAGTTAGGAGATGTGGGTGTGGACTATGAAGAGAATTTATATTCTTAATGTTTGCAAATGATACGTTGTTGTTTTGAGGAAGTGCAGTGAACTTCAGAAACTGTTAAAACAATGAGAAAGTATCTGAAAGGATAAAAGTCGTTGGTGTGTGTATAAAAGATTGAGTAGAGATTACAAATGCCATTAAAAATTAGGAAGGAAATGAATGAAAGCATTGCCATATGAAGGATTGTAAACTGGTAAAAATAAGAAATACATTTCATAAGTGTTTGAAGAAAGAATCAGATAAAGATCTATAACGGAAAGGATAGATAAGCTTGAATAGGTAATGGAAAGTAGGTGCTCTCAGGAAGCCAGAGAGTTTATGCTCACGGAACTCATCCACGAATCAAACGTTCGTGAGTTAATGTGGCAGTGGTCATCGTTTTTTCTTTGTCTAGGAGTTACCTTCTTTTGGGAAATGGAATTACTACATAACAAAAAACTTTTCTCAATATTCTAAGTATATTCACATTGATTAATATCACTATTTCACTCCGATTCTAGAGCGACAGTTAACTACAATCAATACTTCTTTTCCCCAAAGTCGTGTGGGAACTCCAAATCTAGATTGATGTTTCAATTATCGGAAACACGGGGCTCTGACATCGACAAATGGAAAGCTTTTTGCCCGTTAAGAGAAAAAATGTATATCTGGTTCTTATATATAATGGATTGTCAAATGTCGTTTAAAAACTGACAACTAACTTTTCTGAAAGATGCTTACCTCTTGACTCAGCATATTCCATGAAATGATTTTGTGACGTGACAAGATACACACACACACACACACACACACACACACACACATATATATACATATATATATATATATATATATATTATATATATATATATATATATATCTATATATATATATATATATATGCTGTGTGTGTGTGTGCGAGCTCACGTGTGTCTGTGTGAGTGTTTGTGTGTGCATGGGAAGCCGGCATCTGTGTACAGCTGGTCTGTCAGTGGAAAAAGTTAGATGATCTAAATGAAGACATAAGGGACGAAATGAAATACCAAGCTTGCTTTAAGATGTTAATGAAGTTATTGAGAATGGAGGGAACATTCTTGAAATATACTTAGAAGAGGGTTGAAACTAGTAATTCATGCTTTCCAAAAAATAATATTCGTCGTATGTCTTACAAATGAGAAAATGGTGATTAAAAGATTTCTAGGAACTGTGGTATTAGAATGGTTGACAGAGGATCTTATGGACCCAGTGGTAAAACGGCGAGTGTCTGGAGATATATCTGATCGTTATCAAGTTTAACTGAATGAGAAAATGCGCATACAAGAGATGAAAATGTGACTATCAGTTAGAAGAATATCGTCCGGACGCTTCGTGACATGTGGAGGCGGTAGCGAAGAAGATGATCCTGATATCAAATGGAGCTCCTTTAATAGAAATTCTTTTTGAGCAAAAATCTTCTTTAACCTATTAATATGAATTCTTAGAGTCATGTGAATTTCTACATCATGCTATTGATAACCCCTTACCCTAGACCTTCTCTAGTATCTCTCCTTGTTTTGGAAATCCCCATTAATTCTTTGATGCTTTCCAAATGTGTTATGCAACTATTCACAAATCCACGTCGAGGGCGGGTCATACACTGACAGTAGCTGTAAAAATAACTTTTTTAATTTTATGGATCTTAAAGCTCTCTATAATGAAATTTAAGTAAAATATCATCCTCCAGCTTCTACTTAAACCTAATCTTTCTTCAGCATCCTCATATCCTCCTCTACTCTCTGGTGTCTTTTCATTTATGCTCTTAGCTAGTCTACCTAAAAACTACATTGTAGAATGATTGGAGTACCAGTATTTCATCCATGTTAATGCAGATACTAATGAGGGTTTAACCTATTCTGTTAATAACGAGATAGAGTAGTATAAATGCATTAATGAAATTCCTTTATACATTAACTTATTCTCTTAATCACTACGATAGTTGTTTATTTCTGGTGTCTTAGAATCTTTAATTTATGTTTGTTACTTAAACCATCGGTTTCTCTCTACTAATTCCATTCCATACAATAACCACTGTGTTTCGTACTTCAAAGTAAGAAAGTTTTCCTGTAATCAGAATAATTTAGGTTTTGACAGTAGCTCTGCCAAAATAAAATAAATAAATAAAGTAATGATTAATCAATGAAATAGCGCTATTTACCCATAGAGTTCCCTACTACGTTTGCATGTC
>NC_061087.1:62347991-62350491 GCF_015104395.2 Macrobrachium nipponense | reverse complement strand
ATTTTATTGTTGGGTGTATCTCTGGTCTTGTCTTTAGGGGGTCGGTAGAAAATTATGTTTGCTTTTTGAATTGCTTTCTCAATTATATGGTCAGGATACTTTAAAGACGAAAGTTGTTTACGAATTAGTTTAAATTCTTTTTCTAGGAAATCTAGGGAACAAATTCGTAAGGCTCTCAAGACCAGGTTGCTCGCTACACCTATTTTGATAGCAATGTCGTGATAGCTAAAGTAGTGAATGTATGAAAGTGAGAACGTTGGTTTTCTGTATATGGTAAATTTGTATTCTATCGTGTCGCTGATTATTAAAACATTAAGAAAAGGAATTTTGTTGCCTGTTTCCCATTTAACTTTAAATTTGATGCTGGGCACTAATGCGTTTAATTTTGAGAGGAATTCATTAAAATTGCTCCACCTATTATCCCAAAATTTTAGAATATCATCTACATATCTCATCCACAGCATGTTTTTGGGTTTTATTGCATTTATTACTGCAGTTTCAAAGTATTCCATGTACAATTTGGCTAAAACAGGACTTAAAGGACTACCCATACTAAACCTTTTAAGTTTAGTATGGGTAGAATATGCTCTATGTATTAAAGTCTTAAATAGAAAACACCCATGTATTCAGTTTACCGTGGAACACGAAGAAAATAATATTCTTAACTTTTTAGATGTAAGCATTTTCAAAAACTACCGCAAACCATAAGTCGCTCTTAAGTTTTAGCATTTTTAGAAAGTCTACTTTTACTGGTCTTGGAATGAATTTCCAAAGTGCTACATTCTTTAACTTCAAAATAAATAAAATTAAGACTTTAATACATAGAGCATATTCTCTCTGCAGCTCTTGGCAGGCATTTGACTCAGAAATAAAGTTTCTGTTAAACTATTTTAAAATTAATGGCTATCCCAATAACATAATATATAAAGAAATAAAAGAGTTCCTAAATATTTCTCTTAATATAAATAGCAAAATAGATATACCAAGGGTTGATAAACTAAATATGTATTTTAAATTTCCATATATAAGTGATCGTTGTTCTAAATACGTTACAAGAGAACAAATAAATATGTTTAAGTATAGCTTTCACCACATTAACTCGAAGTTAATATTTACCAACAACCATACTATCCAAGCGTTGTTAAACCATAAAGATAAACTACCTTCAGACCTTTTGTCTGGCATCACCTATATTTACAAGTGTGACGCCTGTAGCGCCACCTATATTGGCCAGTCAAAACGGTCGGTCCGGACAAGACCTTCCGAACATTATGGCATTTCTCCTCGTACTGATTCCTTGCTGGTCAAGCCAACCAGATCACCGATTTTACAGCACATTGAGGAATGTAATACAGATAGAAGATTGGCAAATTTTAGTGTACTTGGTACTTTTAGAAAAGAGTCATTATTGAGAACCTCTGAGTAGATAGAAATATTTTTAAGGAAACCAGATCTTAACCTTGGCAATTCATCTTATCCCTTGCTTTTAATATAAACCATTTAATCATTCATTTGTAGTGTAAACTTTCCATCTCTGTCTTTCGTCTACAACAATCCGTGTACAACAATTCATCTACAACAATTCATCTACATACACAATTCGCACCATTCTGTTTTAAGTATACGATTGTAATTATTTTAAAGATCTTATATATATATATATATATATATATATATATATATATATATATATATATATATATATATATATATATATATTTTTTTTTTTTTTTTTTTTTTTTTTTTTTTTTTTTAGTATGCTGGTGCTGGTGCAATTTATTTTAAGGATCTTAACCATTATCTTAGTGTTGCTACTTTTACTCAGCCTTGTCAGCCAATAATTCCATAATCTTGTAACTACTTTTAGAATACTGTAATGTCTCTTTTAGCCTTCGAAATGTTGTTATGAAGAAACAACGAAACGCGTCGCAAATAAAATGTGGTGTCTCTTAACTACCGCTCTTTTTTTCGTCTTAATGAGATTGATATTATTAATATATATAATATATTATATTATATATGATATCTATATATATATATAGTTAAATATACATATATTATAGATATCTATATATATCTATATATTCTAAGTATAATATAATAATATAATATATAGTACATATCTATAATATATATGTATTATATATTATATATATAGATATATATATATATTATAATATATATATATATAAATTATATATTATATATTATATCTATGTATATATATATATATGTTATATCTTATAAATATATATTATATAGTCTAATATATATATCTATTATATATTATTATATATAATATATTATACATATTAATTGTATCTCTGATGTCCCCAATCTTGTTTTATTTATCCAGTTTTACTTTTCCTTTCAAGAACACTGAATTTTCACATTTTCTTTCACTTCCTTTTTTCTTCACTACTAAGGAAGTTTTGTTTGTGACCCTTGAATTTAGGATATTTCAGAAAGATTAACTGAAAGATAAAATAGGTTACTTTAT
>NC_061087.1:62295491-62340491 GCF_015104395.2 Macrobrachium nipponense | reverse complement strand
CATTTTTTTTCTTTTATCTAACTTCTCCAATATGCTTGTATAATTAATTCATTCTGTCCTACCGTAGTATTGAATAGGAAAGATGTTGGGTTCACTTTTCCGGATTTCTCATGCTGCTTCGAGGATTCTGCTAAATAAATAAATAAACAAATAGGCAAGTCATTTATCCTGCATCAAATCTCTCTCTCTCTCTCTCTCTCTCTCTCTCTCTCTCTCTCTCTCTCTCTCTCTCTCTCTCTCTTTCTGGACAGTTTGATAGCTGATCATTGTTCTGAACCTTGAAAATTTCGTATATTTTCTCAGATTATTACTATTAAGTTTCAAAATATGAGAGAAGCGTTAATATCTAATTGTAATTTTAATCTATGGAAATAACGGGCATTGCCAATTCAGTCGATGTAAATGGATACAGGTTTAGTTACTTACATGCCAATGATCACATAAAACATCTCTAATCGAAACTTACGGTTTTATTACGTGATATCTGATTGACCTACGAATCCACCAAATTGATTGGGAAGGGAAATGTCCAAGGAATACCCTTTTATTAGCTTCACTATAGCATAACATTCTTATATGTATTTGATCATTAGACAATAATAAGAATTGAAAGGAATTTTATGGTTTTACACCGATTATAAAATTCTCGTAATGGGAAGAAGATAAGGGATCTTACTCCCATCAGGTTTTTTTCTTAGAATGACCTTATGATACTACATTTTATCTTATTCTTTACTTTTTGTATATTTGCCTAACAAAACTGATTTTATTATGTTAGTTATCATTCCGGTAAGCTGTGTCCTTCCTTTCTAAGTTAGTAATAATTTAAGATTGCATTAACCTATGTATACCAACGCTGAATGTAATTATAGGCATTACCAATTTATCCCCCAACATAAAATTATCACACTTCCCTTTGATTTTAAAGAAAGTTAGAAAAGTAAAGCGTCATTTTATGTTTCTTTTTATAGATAAAAGGCAAGAACATCAGCAACAATAACAAAGAAACTTCAGGAATTCAAGTGTGTAAAGAATGCCGATACATAATCATGTGAGAGGATAACTCTCTCTCTCTCTATCTCTTTCTCTCTCTCTGTCACACACACATGCACACACAAACAAATACACTGTTTCTTTGTAACGAAACTCATCATTTGTAATGACCATGCTAAACTGTTGACCACACAAAAGAATTTACAAATAGTGGGTGAAAACACTCCAGGTTGAATTGAATATTATGCAACTATGAACTATGGGCAATAGTGCTGTATAAGACGTTTAAAACCAAAATTAAACGCATTGTGACACGATAATGAAAAGGAGATTTGCCTGGTAACTAATGAATTTACTTTGAAAACAAATTAGTTCCGTCCAGATTCCTGCCGTTGGTTTTATATCAATTACCTATATAAATATTCTTCTGTTAAGTTACTAATATTGGGAAGTAAACAGAAATTACGGCTTCGAAGTGATTTCAAACAACGAAGTTTTTGTTCAAAGTAAATGTAACAGAATGTGGAGATGCACACGTACTTTACGGGAAACATAAAGTAATAACTGAAATTGTGTAGTATTGGCATTTTTGTGGCATTTTTTAAATAAATGCTCACGCAATGACATTCACCAACAAAGACATAAAGCAAATTCATTCTCAGATGTTTTATTCTGAATTCAGATAATATGTTTTTATGATAGTTGTCTCGAAGCTAAATCAAAGAAAGCATGTAAAATCATTGACAATTATTGCCGTTCGTGATACACTCGACTCGATATCAAGTAGATCAATTTAGTGGCGGACTTTCTTGAAGGGTCTCATAAAAACACTTGTCTCGACAGACATCGGAAGATTGAGAACTTTCACCAATTATTCGATTTGTCTTTTGTTCAGTGTCTAAATTTCTAAAAACGAATGAAATTCATTTTATAAGCTTTAAATCATCGTTGCTGGAACAATCACCAGGAGGCATCACTTTTCAAATAGCCAATGGTTCACTGAAATACAGAACAAAGCCAAAATTTTTCATTTTTTATTAACTGATCTTCACTAAAGGTGAAAATATGAAGTAATAGTCAGAGAACCTTAAGCATGATAAAACCAAGTAAAAAAATATTCAGCGCAATCGAGTTTTCAGTCCGGTGGTGGCCATGAAACTCAGCCACAGTTCGGTAGTGGCTTATGTTGTTAGTACCTACAGCGCTGCCATAGGGACAAATATGGTTTACTTTAACTTTAAATCAAACAAAAACTACTGAGGCTACAGGGCTGCAATTTAGTTTGATGATTGGAAGGTTTATGATTAACTTACCAATTTGCAGCCCTCTAGCCTCAGTAGTTCTTACGATCTGAGGGCGGACGGACAAACGAAGCTAATACAATATTTCCTTTTACAAAAACTACAAATGTACCTCAATAACATTTCATTATTACTCTGGTGGTTACAGGTTGATATCTGAAATGCTCAAAGTTGAGTACATAATTCATCTTCTGTCATTTGCCTTAGCTTTCACATAAGTGGGTTTCATGGCCATAGCGATTAAGCTTATTGCCATTTAGCATAACATTTCGATTATATTAATTAACGGAAATGTAGCTCAATTTAGATCAATAAATTTATGTACAAACGGTTCCTTAGTTTGAAAAGAAACCACAAGCTTTTCCACATTATGCCAACGCAAATAGATGCAAAGCAATGGAATTAACGACTACACTAACACGATATCTTGTATGATTCGTCAGCCTACCATTATTATTGCTTAATTTATGATATCAAATGTATTTTAAGAATTATTATCATGAATAAGAAATCTATAAAAAAAAATTCCTACTAGATTTACAGTGCATTTAAAATTTCAAATATATTCCAAAAAATTACCATGTGTCCGGTAACCTATGATTCACGGGTATTTAATCTTCTTCTTTCCCACAATGACTACATTAAAGGGTCGGTTGCTTGATGTGCCTTCTCTACTGCTTTCTTTTAAAGGCATCATCAGGTATGGTTTATTGTTTGGCAAAAGGGTTTTTTACGACTGCATGCCCTTGCTGTAATCAACCACATTTATTGGTGGTGGGCCAAGCCTTTTACTAAAAAGTACGATATATGAGGCAGCAGTTTCCACAGTTATTGGCGGTGGACCTAGCCTATTACTAAAACGTACGAGTGATAGGCAGCAGTTTCCACAGTTATTGGAGGTGGTCCTAGCCTTGTACTAAATATAAGACTGCCTTTTATGACACTCAGGACCTACACTGGTAGTACTCTTACACCCTTACAACAGGATCAGGATTCACGGCTATGTAGTCTTACAGCTAAATCTATAAAGACAGTGGATAATTATCGCTGTAATTACTTCTAAATAAGTATTTGTTTCTGTAAAAAAATATTTACACACAAAATCACACCAACAGACACATACAAACGCAAACAGTCTTTTCTTACAGCAGAATGGTTTTGATATTTTAGTGACTTACAAGTGTGAATAATTGGGCTTTACTCGAGAGACCCACTAACGGTAGTTTATAACTGGGCAAAATTTCAGATAACGAAAAGCCTGAAATCTTGACAAGAAGAACATTTCATGATAGTTTTAGTTGATGCTTACATTTAAACATGTTTAACATCGGCTTGTAAGTGAATACCAAAAATAAACCACATTTTTTTATTGCATCCCAGCCCCTAAGCAATGCGACTCCTGTCTCTCAGGTTTCCTCATTGGCAACAGAGTGAATATCGATTTTTTCCGCTACAGAACAGCACAAAAGTCATCTATAACTTTTCTGATAATAAAATAATAATTAACGGCACATAGGAAAATTCTAAATAATTATGGAGACGAAAAAACAGAGAGGAAGCTATTTGTTGGGGATAAAGGTTTAATTTCCGAGCTTATTAACGAAACGGATATATATCTAATATAGTAAATTATATGGAAGAATACTAAATTTTACAATGGAAATCCTTTTCATCAAAATCCAAGGCTTACTTGTGAATCTCATTTTAGAGTTTATCAAAATACCATTATATTTATCAATCCAGATATATTTAAGATACTTCAGTCGTCATTGAAACTTGGAAGTACAAATCACCATATACTGGAAGAGCATTTAATAAAGATGATTATTTTATTCGAAAAAGCAGCGATTCCGGAGATCAGTCAAGGATGGGAACAACCAAACTAGATTCGTTTCCTAAAAAAAGAAATGTGCTTATGTTGACCTAAGTCGTGACTAATGACGTTTTTTAATTAATTGGCTGCAATGCATCATAACCAGGATGAATGGAAAATTAACAGCTGCTGGAGCTACAAAAGTCAGCTTGGAAACTGCGTTGATGCAAGTGTATGAGTGCCGATCTGTGTCTGATTACGCAAATAGCTGGCTGGAGTTAGAGCTCCAATATCGCTTTGCTTTACCAAGAACCTTGTTGCAATCCTGCGAGCTGCATTTGACAAGTGATCCCAGCCTCACTTTACACTCAAACAGCAGCAGCAATGAACGGAGTAGAAACGATTTAATGTCATTTTCATTTGAACTTAGTAAATTAAGGACTGGTACTGGAAATAACTCACTCTATCCTAATGATTATTTATATAATTTTCATACGCGTGATGAAGAAAACGAAAATAAGTACATCATGAATTATGTTGAATTACAAATTTTATTTCAATTAAAATTAATTACTTGAAACATGTATCCATAGAGTAAAAAAGAGAATAAAAGACGTTGGATTATTAATGATTGAAAATGAAAACAATAAAACATTAACGAAAATATATGATGTTTGCAGAAGAGAAACGAATTGATATTTGGTGTCAAATCTATTTGGTGGTACATGAAGACATACACAGTATTACCGGGTCAGTTGAATAAGAACCATGGAAGATAGCTATGATGTCACAGAAGCAAGGGTGCTTTTTTTTAAAAACTATAATAGATGTTACGTGAAGAATTTATATTGAAGTCAGCAAATTAGGATATACTGAGTGCCACTAGCACCATCATCGCCTCCAACACCGTGAACGCAGGTGAACTACGCTGACCTTAATATAAAAGATGATAATATAATTTCCAAACTAGTGATTTAAGTACCACAGTGGTAAAACGATAAAGATGAGTATGTTTATGAACGAAAAATATTTCTACTGGCCTTCATATATTGATAAGAAGGAACATTAAATATTTATATAATTCAAAGGAAACCAAATAAAAAAAGTATGGATAAATAAGACTGAATGCTATGTAAATGGAGTATTTAATATTTAAGATGTTTTTCTAAACCAGACTAGAATAGAATTGACAAAATTATTTTATAGGAAAAGCGAAACTCTATGAATATCATCGGTTAACTGTGGTGTCTATATCATATAAAGCCATAACAAAATGTGAAGAATTTAATTATATATTAATAAATTTGCTGAATTTTTGTCGAATACAAGGAAATAGGAAATGGAAAATATAGTATATTTCCAGCTCTCCAGAAATAGGGAAACCTAAGCGTCGCTGATATGATGAAGATGCGTTTCTACTTTTCAGTATTCATGAGTATTAGGTGCAAAATCAGGAATAAAACAATATGGGATATTGACTTCTTTCACAAAATATTCATAAGTATATATATATATATATATATATATATATATATATATATATATATATATATATATAGTATATATATATATATATATATATATATAATATTATATATATATATATATATATATCTATTGTGTTTCGTGTGGTTTCTGTTGAAGATTAATTGATTGATTATGTCTCTTAAAACTGGCATGCACGAGGGTTTCATTAAGCAATCCGATATCACGATCTTGATGTTCTTAACGCCACTTCTATTAAAGGGCGATGGCAATTAACTGGGTCATATCCCTAGGTCCTGTGACCGTGGAGTCCAGACCTTTGCAAGAGCAAATATTTACTTCTTCTCGGTCTTCTTGGGCAAGAGAACTGCCTGGATGTTAGGCAGGACACATCCCTGGGCAATGGTCACGCCAGACAGCAACTTGTTGAGTTCTTCGTCGTTGCGAATGGCCAGTTGTAACTGATGGGGGATGACCCTGGTCTTCTTGTTATCACGGGCAGCATTGCCAGCCAACTCGAGGACCTCAGCAGCCAAGTACTCCATGCCTGCAGCCAGGTAGACTGGAGCTCCGGCTCCTACGCGTTCAGCATAGTTGCCCTTGCGCAACAGACGGTGGATACATCCCAAGGGAAACTGAATGCCAGCTCTGTTGCTGCGGGACTTTGACTTTCCCTTGACTTTGCCTCCTTTGCCGCCACCAGACATGATGAAAAGATCTCTCGTGCGATGCGTTAGCTCGAAGCAACTGTGGAGCTCTCACATTCTGTATCAGTGTCACTATCCCTATCTGAGCTGGAGGTATCACTGGAATAATTATCACACTCTGGTAATGGTCCACGAGTGTACCTCACCGTTCTACATTTTCCATTCTCGAGTTTCCATCCATTCCTGATGGGAGATGGATGTTTTCTGAGCTCAAGCATTTTAAGAAGTAGGTGAGATAGTTCGCTCTTTGCAAATGGTAGTACAGTGAATCTGAATCTGGGGGAGGTGGAGGGTATTTTTCCTTTTCTGCTTGCGCCATTTTTGGGCTCTTGCCTCAGCACAGGTCGAACATGATAGGCATCCATATGATTTAGTTAGAACAAACTATTCCATGTCATACTAAGTCTTATCAACTAAAGATGGTTGCAACCTACAGATGAAAGGAGCTCTCTGGCTTCAGGCTCCGTCTTTAGCTTTTTCATCAGTTGTTTATCTCCATGACCATACTGACCAGGTGTGTGGTCACATCCTGTAATACAGTGGGCAGCTATTATAATGTCATTCATCTCTTCATCTGCAAAATCCTTGCAATCTACTAACCCATCCTTTCTTTTTATTAACAAATCACCTGGAACATGACGTGCAACATATGCAGCTTGCACATATACATAGGTGTCCTCACTGTCAATAGCTACAGGGAGATCTGGATTGTCTCGCCTAAAGATAGAATATATGGTCAGCATCATAGTATCAGCTTCTATGTGGTCTAGGGCGAGGTGTGGTAGTTCTGAGTTTGATGAGATATCTGTGCAAAAATTTCCCTTACTATAAACAATCTTGCGGTTAAGGGTTTTCTGGAGAAGATGGTTCTTGATTAGTCTCTGGAGAATCCAATAGGAAGGTGTTAAATTCTGAGGGGCTATGGAATGGGTCATTTGGTTTGGGAAATTTGTTGCCAGTACCTATGTACTCGGTGGCATGGTAATCACCTTATAGCAAAATAAGATAAGTTACAAGAAAGGAAAATGCATTTTCTTCAAGTAGGTCTGCAGCAAAGAGGCATTCGTGCACATGTTGAAGGCCCCTGTTCTCATAATTGTTCTAGAAGCGTCAGGTGGGATATGGAACTCAACAGGCGCCGACATGTCGTTACGAATGCAGCATATTATGATGCAACATTTCGTCTAGATCCTTCGAAAAGTTCCTGTTGGGAGTCTGTGACGTTCGCTGTCTTGCTCCGCCCCTGTAGGCCCCACCCCCAGATTGCCGTATATATACGACTGATGAAGTAGGAGATCAGCAGAGATCATCAGTGAGAGACCAACAGAGATCATCAGTGAGAGATCATCAGAGAGAGATAAGAGAAGAAGGAACAGACAAAGGATAAGAGTAGAAGGCGCTCGAAAAAGTGGTCTGAGTTGAGTCAAGTCGTCCACAGTGAGAGAGAGAGAGACAGAAGTTAAGTTGTCCGAAGTAAGAAAGGGAGATATTCTGATGTTGAGCAAGCCCTCAGAGAAGAAACGTCCTACAAGTTGGTTTCAAGGAGTTCCTGCCCTTCGAGTATCAAGAATAGACATTGTTTTCTGAAATACAGAGTCAAGAAGATGTCTGAAGTTACACTTCTCCGTTTGTGAGGCCATCGTTTCGAGCACTGATTTCCGACAGCTGCAAAACTCACCAGCAAGTATTTTCATTATGTCACTGTTTCCTCAGTCCATGCATTGTAAGATTTTACTTTTGTTATGTAAATAGGAGAAACCATTCTGCATTTATCTTTGTTAGTAAGCTTGTAAATAAACCTTTGTTCTGTTTGTGTATATTTCTACATTTGTATCACCAGTTTCAACTGTTGGTGTTGAATTCTTTTTGTTTATCTTAATATCGAACTGGTAACGGACCTCTTGAGTTCCATGACATTAGTGGCAACCTTGCCAGGATAGTCAGCACGGTAACACATTGAAACAGGGAGAATATAGAAAGAACCAGAATGAGTGAGATAGTGAAAGAGTTTATTGAGTCGGGTAAGCTTCTGGGTATAGAGGGGAATGATCTCTGTGAGTATGTTGAAAGGAAAGAAAGAGAAAAGTATGAGAGAGATGGACTAGCGGCTGAGAGAGAGGAAAGAGCAGCTGAGTGAGAAGTAATGAAAATGCAGCAAGAGAGAGAAATGTTGGTAATGCAGCAGGAAGAAAGAGAGAAAGAACGTATGCATGAGTTGGAAATTGCTAGGTTAAGGCAAAGTACTCGTAACAGTCAGACAGGCGAGAACAAAAATGGAGCTGATAGGTTAGTTATGAGTACAGTGTTGAAATTAGTACCAAAGTTTGATGAGGAAGATGTAACGACATATTTCAGGTGTTTTGAGAAGTTAATGAAAAGAGCAGGTTCTCCTAAAGAAATGTGGACTATTTACAGTCAGTTTTGAGTGGTAGGGCACTTACTGTGTATAGTTGTATGTCTAAGGAGGAATGTGATGATTATGATATCGTGAAAGAAACTGTTCTTGGCACATACAGGTTAGTACCGGAGGTGTACTGTAAGACATTTAGAAGTTTGAGAAAGGATGAGAATATTACGTATGTAGAATACGGTAAGATGTTAGAAAGGCTGTTTTTTGATTGGTTAACTTCCGCTAAAGATGAGGATTTTGATGGTTTGAAGAACTTAGTATTGTTAGAAAACTTCAAAGATAATGCATCCCCTGAGATTAAACTTTACACAGAAGATAGGCGAGAAGTATCTTTTGCAGGAGCAACTAGATTAGCAGACAAATATAGTTTGACTCATAATCTAATTGTCAGTAAGAAACTAAATGTTCCTTCGTCTGGTAGACTACAAAGCAGTCAAAATTTCAGTTCTAGTAATAGCAATGCGAGTAAAAGTGACTATTCATGTTATACATGTGGAAAACCTGGTCATACGTCTAAGATTTGTAAGAATAAAGTAGGAGATCAGCAGAGATCATCAGTGAGAGACCAGCAGAGATAATCAGAGAGAGATAAGAGAAGAAGGAACAGACAAAGGATAAGAGTAAAAGGCGCTTGAAAAAGTGGTCTGAGTCGAGTCAAGTCGTCCACAGTGAGAGAAGGAGACAGAAGTTAAGTCCTCCGTAGCGGGAAAGGGAGATATTCTGACTTTGAGCAAGCCTTCACAGAAGAAACGTCCTACAAGTTGGTTTCAAGGAGTTCCTACCCTTCGAGTATCAAGAATAGAAATTGTTTTCTGCAATACGGAGTCAAGAAGATGTCTGAAGTTACAGTTATCTGTTTGTGAAGCCATCGTTTCGAGCACTGATTTTCAACAGCTGCAAAACTGGCCAGCAAGTATTTTCATTATGTCACTGTATCCCCAATCCATGCATTGTAAGATTTTACTTTTGTTATGTAAATAGGAGAAACCATTCTGCATTTATCTTTGTTAGTAAGCTTGTAAATAAACCTTTGTTCTGTTTGTGTATCTTTTTATATTCATATCCCCAGTTTCAACTGTTGGTGTTGAATTCTTTTTGTTTATTTTAATATCGAACTAGTAGCGGACCTCTCGGGGTCCGTGACACTCGGCAGCACGTCTTTCATGCTCTTCATCTTTGGTTCAGTTTGGCTTGTCACAGTTGGCTGTGGTGCGTCACCATAAGGTGTGGCCAAACTAAATTCTTCCACTTACAGCCAAGTAATAGGATAGCAGGTAGGAGGAGCTCGGTAGGAGCTCGACTTGTGATGATAGTGTTGTGCTACTAGCCTGGTGGCATCCCAGAAAAGGGTGGATAGGCTCCTGCCACTTCCTGGGACGGAGCATGCCTCTCAAGGGTGTTGCAATGGCAAGCTGAGGTCTGGAGCATAGCAAGAGCGAAGGTCAGGGTGATGGCCTCACTCTCGAGTGGCACTGTAAGAGTGCTGACTTCTTATATGACACGAGACTGGGACACAATTGCTGGGTGTGTCCAGAACGCAAGCAGAGGGCTGTTGCGAGCCTAAGTTGTGATTGGTAGTGAAGTTCGTACTAGATACCAACAGGTTGCTAAACTTGAACCTTGGATCAGCTGTCATAGGTGCTCCTTAGTGTCTCGACCGGTAATGCACTGCGAGGGTATGGATGTCACATGGAATATTTATACACTAAAAACAGTGTACTGGAGTTTTGGGGTCCCCCCTCCCCCCGGCCGCCCCCCCCAACAATTGAGTTTGGTGTTGGTGGCATCGTCTTAGCAAGTAGCTTCATGTTGTGATTCTGATATCCCAGGGGAGTGATAGTATTGCAGCTTTGTACTTTTCCTTTGAGATTTGGATTTTGAAAACAACAATTAGCGTCAGTATCGAGTTTTAGCAGAAAGGAAGGAGGGGCAACATGCACGTGTTCGAAGGAAGAGAGCAGGTAGCAGAGGCCAAGGCTGACAGGACCACGCCTGAGCCGTTTGAGGGCTTGCTAATAAGCCAAGGGTCAAGTAGGGAACTGACCGGGGGCCAGAGCCGTAATGTTAAGCTGCATCAGGTAAGTTGGGAATTCTTATGTGACAGTAGCTACTGCCAAACAGGCATTATTAACCCTTGAAGAGGTAAGGGGGCCGTGACTGAAAGCAAATTGCAGGTGTTTAACAGGTCATATATCATCTAGGATATAAGAAGGAACTCTTCCCAGTTTTACGTTAATGACCCAAAAATCGAAATGCTCCCAAGGGAAACTAAAGATATACGATTCTGGGAAAGACCTCTTACATATGGAAAATACTTCTGAGGATTAGCTACTCCTGGAACCTTCACAAATCTCATCCTTATGGTGGAGGGAACTGGACTTTTTACTTTACTTTCTCGAAACTAAAAAGATTGTCCTTAAATTAAAGATGAAGGAAAGACCAACTTCAATTTTGGCAGCAGTCGACAACTTGAAATCCGTCATTGCTGAACATGAAGAATTTTTCTTTTTTGTCTATGTTGACTTGTTTTGACTAACTTTTGGCATTTGATCATTTATTTTTTCTATTGTTGAAATAGGTTTTGATGAAAGTGATTAGTAAAAGTGATTAACAGAGAAGCAGATATGTTTGAGAGAGAGAGAGAGAGAGAGAGAGAGAGAGAGAGAGAGAGAGAGAGAGAGAGAGAGAGTGAATCGTTCAATCTAGATTTTTGAAGAAACTGTCATTATAGGCTGAATTTTTAATTTTTATCATTACTTTTTAAGAAATTGCGATTTCATATCAAATTTTGAATTTTCATCAGTTCCTTTTTTATCGTAGAATAAATTTAGATGAAAATTATTACATAGTAAACGTGATGGAGAAAGAAACTGATACAGGCGATCATAACTAAGTTTGTTAGGTCTAACAGGAGTGAAAACAATCATGATCCGTCAGTCCCCAAAACCTCAACTGGTTCACAAAGCCTTCCTTCAGCAGAACTCTTCACAGAGGATGAGATAAACGATTTTGAAGGTTTTTTGGCAGAGGATAGGTAGAGGAAATTCCATCCAAAAGGTTTTTTTAAAGGAAATGATTGTATCGCACAGTACACTTGCACCCAGTGGTGGTAGTATTTACGTGTTTGAGTTTCCACCATCCTGTGTGTAATTTTAAACATTTTCAAGTTCATAAAACTTTTTAAATGTTTTATTTATCTATAAGAACATTTTCATATTAGAAAAAGTTACAGTAAAAGTACATAGAAAGTATTGAAAATGGGTAGTATAAGAAAGTTTGGCTGGGTAAGTTGCCGTTTCCCTTGGCCCTTCTAGATTTATTGCCATAAGGTACGTGTATCGAAATCTGCGATTTTCCAGTACTTCAAAGCCATGGATCGACCAAATTCTCGCATAATTGGGGACCGTATCATATATATACATATATATATATATAATATTATATATATATATATATATATATATATATATATATATGTATATATATTATATATATATATATATATATATTATATAATATATATATATATATATATGTGTGTGTGTGTGTGTGTGTGTGTGTGTGTGTGTATTAAAATACACTAAATAAGACGATGTGCAGACCAACCTTCCACCAGAGTAAAATAAATAAAATAAACATAAATGGAGCTAAAAAAGAAAGGAAAAAATAAAAGAATTATAAACCTCAAGAAAAGGTAATGGGAGTGGCTATTGACAGTGTGTTTAATGGGGTAACCAGTTGTTTGATCAATAAAGAGACTAAAATGAGTAATTCCTTGGTGTTGAGTGTTTGTCCGATGATTTTATGATATTTATTTTCAATGTATATTTTGCAGCTTCTAGATTCAGCTTTTATATAGTTATGTTCCGAGTTCGTGAGTCTGCTGCCTGTATGGAAATTGACCCCTCTATGACAGTCTAAAATAAAAACTCTGCTAAGGGAATTTAGATCAATAAATGAAAAGTGACGACATTGGCCTATCTTTACCTTTCGTGTACGGATTAATCAAGACCCACAAAAGAGATTTCCCTATTCGCCCATTATCAGTTCAACATGTTCTATTAGCTATAAATTTTCTAAATATCTAGTTAAATTATTATAACCTATCCTGGGTGCTATCTCAAATTCCCATTTACAAAAGTATCCTATATTGAATTATCCAGTACTGACAAATCAACCAGTTTTAATGTAACATCTTTATTTACTAAAGTTCCTACTTACCTCAATATTTATCACAAAATTTAGACTTGCATAATCTAGAATTACCTAAAGAATAATGCCATTATTAATTTCGTATATTCTTTGTATGAAAAATTGTAAATTCACATTCAGTTATAATTTTAATAAACAGATATTTGTTATGGCTATGGGTAACCCTCTTTTGATTCTCTTATCTAAAATTTACATGGATTTTTTTTTAATCTGGACTTATTCGAGAAATGTTTTTCTAAGATGATTTAGATTAGATATGTAAACGATTGTTTTTGTTTTGTAAAAGATATATATAAATATTCCTGATATTCCTACATAAAATAGATAATAGCAAACCCACGAATAACTTGTCATATATACTCATTTTCACTCTAACCATGCTAAACAAATTAAGATGTAAAAATTTTCTAATACGTGTCTCCAAGCTCTTAGTATTTTAAATTATTGATAAAATATGAGATTCATGTGTTAGTCTCCATATTTTTTGGAACTTTGTAAAAAAAAAAAAAACATATTATAATCTAATTTCATCCTAATTTCATACCTGTTGTATCAATTTTAAAAACTATTTATATTAACTAAGTATTTAAATATAATATTTTGAGAAATAAACTCATTGAAAATAGCCCGTCTAATTCCAATTGTATACAATATTCCTTGCAAAGAATGTTATAAGATTAATATAGGTCAAACTTCTAAAGATATTAAGATACAATGCTAATAACACAAATAGGCTATTTCAAGAGGCTTAACAAATAATGGTATGTGGATAATTGGCTTAAGACAGGCCTCACAATTCAATGGAATAAGGCATCGACAATCCACACGGTCAATAACCAAAGGAAAAGGAATCTGTTGGATTCCATTTTTATTGAAGCCACGTCAAAAAAGAAGATAAATCTTGACGTCATTTTTGCTCAAAGACCATTCTGCTAAGATTAATAAACTGTAACCCCGCTCTCCCTTTGTATAAATAAGCCAACCAACCTCTCTTTGATTCAGGATGAACTTGAGCTTGTAGAAATAAACTACGAAAGTAATTGTTAAAAAATAAAATATTCCGAAGTTTGATTGATTTTTTTGTTTTTCGAGTAATATAATATATAGCTTATATATATATATATATATATATATAATAATAATATATACATTTAATTATATATAGCATCTATAGATATAAAAAGAGTAGATATATATTATATAATAATATAGAGTATAAGATAGGATATATAATAATAATTATTATATTATATAATGTATGTATATATATGCATTATATAGATAGCTGTATGTATATGATATAGAAGATAAATAGATAATAATATTATATAGAATAGTATATAGATTATAGATATATTATACGTTATATATTAGATATGTATAGAGATATATATAATTCTATAGATCGTCTCTATTAAAAGTGATGTATATAATATATCTTATATATATTATTTATGATTAATATATAATTAGATAGTAGATATAAATTTATAGAATATAGGTATTATATAATAATATATATAGTTATATTTTTTTTTTTATATAGATTATATATCGTATTATATAATAGTATAATATCATATACCTATGAGATGAATATATAATATGATATATATTTATATAGATGGTATATCATTATAATATAGATATATAATAAGTATATTATAAGATTCGTATGATAAATATATATATATCATAGTATATATAGACGGTATATAATAAAGAATCTATATACCGATATTCTAGATATAATATAAGATATAGATATATATAATATATATATATATATATAACTATATATATAGATATATATTAGATATAGACATAAATGCGAAGATATTATATATATAGATAGATATATAGAGATATATATATAATATATATATAGATGAGACTAGACAATATATAATATTATAAGACTAAGTATAGTGATAGTAGTATAGATATATATATATATATATATATCTATAGATATAATATCGAATATATAGATATATATAAAGTATATATTAGATATCTATCTATGTATATATAATAATATAATATATATATCTATATATATATATATATATATTTATTATATATATAGATATATATATATAGATAGATATATAATATATACACATATATATTATTAGAATGCATATATATATAGATATATAAGAATATATATAATATATATATATATATCTACATATATATAATTATATATACATATATATTATATTATATATATATATATATATATCATATATATATAGTATATATATGTATATATAGATATCAAAAATATATAATGGTCTAAGTATATCTCTTATATATTATATTATCTATAAATATCTATAATATATATTATCTATCTTATATATATATATATCTATCTCTATATATAGCTCTCTCTATATAAATTCCTCTATCTCTATATCTCTCCTATATATATATATATCACATGTATATATTATCTATATATATATAAACTATATATATATATATTATGTATGTTATATTCGATATATATAACTATCTATATCTATATTAAATATTCTATATAATATATTCATCTATGTCTATAATATCTCTATAGCTCTTCATAGATATATAATCTATATATATATAATATACTATATATTCTTATTATATATAAATATATCTTGATATTATATATATATCATATCTATATAATATATATATTATATATATATATATATATATATATAGTACTATATAGCTATATATAATATATAAATATATCTAGTTATATCTAGTTCATAATATATAATATATATATATCTATCTCTAATATATATATAATAGATCTATCTATATATCTATATATATAGATAAGTATATATAATCACCTATATATATTATATATATATATATATATATATCGCTAATATCATATATATATAATATTAATAATATATAATATAGTATATCTATATATATATATATATATTATATATTATATAGTGTGTAGCAGTCACACACTATAACCATTTTGACACCATAAAAAAAGAAACTTTCAGCAGTAACCTAGTAAATAACACTTACATATACAAAGCAGCGAACGCTACCGTTCTTCAGAATATTATAAAGAACCTAGTATGCATATGATAGGCACATATATATATATATATATATATACATCCATATATATATATATATATATATATATAAATAAAGATATATGCCACGAAGGAAAAATAAACGAAGGAGGATCTGCGAGACCTTCCGACGTTAAACGTCCTTTACTGAGCAGAAACTGACATAAATGAGAGAAAAGACAATACAAGAAGATTCGTATAACTGACAGATAGGGATTATAAAGAGATTAGTACCTAGAATCCGGCACACCTGGAAGATGAGAAACCATCCCAAACAAGCATAAACAATGGGTGCAATTAAAGGTTTAAGACAATCATCTCAGATACAAGGACAAGACAATTAAAGGATTATAGGTAACAGCTATTCAGAACTTGGTAAACAAAACCATATTCACAATACATGTCAGACATACATTACAACAAAGATAACTCTAAGGCAACTGATTTTTATTTAAGTCAGTAATTATATCTTTGAGGTCATTCTTTAACATATTACAAATACAAGGGTCCAAATGAAAAAGGCCACGACGAACATTGAAATTACAATGAAAAGTAAGTTGTATTAAAGAAGATTCTAAAAGATTTCGTGATTAGACATCTCTTGACCTTGCAATTACTGAACTACCATCCCACTTTATTCGGTGGTTGTTTTCACTTAAATGAATGAATATTGCATTGGATTTTTGCCCAGTTTTTACAGAATATTTATGCTGACTTAGCCTTACTTCTAGGCCTTTGCTAGACTGTCCAAGATAAAATGAGGGACAATCCATACATGGAATTTTATATATTATGTTGTTGCTTTCTCTGGGGCCATTTTTTTATTAACATTCCTCTTAGTGTGTTATTATAGGGAAAAACAAGGCTGACATTAAAAGCTTTTAACAATGATTTAATGGTTTCAAATCCGTTAAAATAAGGCAAACTGAGAATGTTCTTAGAATTTTCTTTCTGCGTGTTACTTACACTATAAAACTTTTTGTGGGCTTTATTATAACAAATATCTATATATTTGAATAGTAGTATAATCTTTCCCTATTTTTCTTATGTATTCAATTTCTTGATCCAAATATTGTGGACTGACAATGCCCAATGCTCGTAAAAACATAGAGGAAAAAATTGATATTTTTATATTAAGATGGTGGCCTGAGAAGAAATGAACATAAGTTAAGTTGTTGGTCGGTTTCCTATAAATACTGAATTTACATTGAAATGGTTCTCTATGTATCAAAACATCTAAGAAAGGGAGGCAATTGTCTTTTTATAATTCTAGAGTAAACTTAATCGATGGTACCTGGTTATTTATTTTAGAGAGTAAATCATTTACCTCAATACCGACAGGAAGAACAGCAAAAATATCATCAACATAACGATACCACTTTACAGGAATATAAATGATATTAGGTAAGTAGCGTTTTTCAAAGAATTCTATGTACAGGTTTGAGAGTAGTGGTGATAAAGGATTTCCCATTGCCATGCCAAATATTTGTTGGTAAAATTCACCATTAAATATAAACTTACAATCACAAATGCACAAACTCGTGAGTGAAATAATGTGGCTTATAGGTAGAGGTAATTCATGCTGAGTTAGTTCATTACTAAGATATTCTAAAATAAAGTCTATAGGGACTTTAGTAAAAAGAGAACATACATCAAAACTAACGAATCTATCAGTAGGGCAAAGAGCAATTTTGTTTAATTTATCAACTAAATCTAGAGAATTATATATAAGAGAATCGGAGATAGTTCCAAGTAATGGGGACAGGATCTTAGCGATATATTTCGAAAGTTTATATGAAATTGAACCAACAACTCTGATAATAGGCAGCATAGGGTTATTTTCTTTGTGTGTTTTGACTAATCCGTACAAGTAAGATAGCGAAGGAGATTTTTCAAATTTACTTAGGGATAACGCAATAATTAAAGCTGAAGGTCTACTTGTTACAAAGAAAGATAAACCATATCCAAGCGCACTCACAACATTTTCACTTATTTGTTTACTAGATAAGTTAACAACACAATCTTGACGTGCACAATTAGTCCAATCACTGCTATCAATAAGATTTTTTGGTTTTCTGTCGAGTTTCCTTTTCAGGGCATCTGTAGTCCTACGTAGTTTTTCGTAAATTTCTCGTCGCAGCGAGTCCTTCCAATCAGCCGGGATAGAATGATTGAAAGAGATCCTCGTTCTTTCCAGTTCCTTAAAAATATTGTGATCTTCCTCAAAATCATGTTGACATGATTAAAGGTATTGTTTATGGAGATGCCAACGTTAAGCATGAAAGTATCTTCCCTGCTCGCTATAAGAAAAGTTTGACCGATCTTAAAAAGGACAATACTATCCACATTACAAAAGCTGATAAGTCAAATAGTATAGTTATTTTAGATAAAGCTGACTACATATCACGTATGCAAGCCCTACTGGATGATGATGTGACTTATAAAAAACTAAAAAAAAAAATCCCCTTGATCAAGTCATAAAAAACTTCAATAGCATAGTGAAAAATATCCTTAAAGATAAAACAGAACTACTAAGCAAATTGTCAGTCAAATCTCCTTCGCTACCTTACTTGTACGGATTAGTCAAACACAAAGAAAATAACTCTATGCGGCCTATTATCAGTACTGTTGGTTCAATTTCATATAAACTTTCGAAATATATCACTAAGATCTTGTCCCCATTACTTGGAACCATCTGCGATTCTCATATATATAATTCTCTAGATTTAGTTGATAAATTAAACAAAATTGCTCTTTGCCCTACTGATAGATTCGTGAATCAGGTACAAGCTGTCATTATTCAGACATCATCTCACACTTCTTCAACAACCAACTAACTTTAACTGGATTCCAAGCCCTCTGGTCGATGGTGCTTGATGCATGCCAATCATAAGCACAAAAAACAAAGTTTGTTTTTTGTCCTATCAGGAAATATTCAGAACAACATTCCGTTTTTAAATATGCAACATAATAAATATTAATTTTGTTCCTGTTAGTGTTGTTTTACGAAGACTTTCATACATATTATGCGTGATGCCTACCGGTAAATTTCAGACAGAATATTAGGAACCGACAAGCTCTGCTTAACCTGAAATTGGCATGAACTCTGTACTAGTTGTAGCTTTGTTTACAGACGCATGACACGAATATGAAATCATCAACTACATGTATTGATAAAATAGGATGCACTGGTATAGTATTGTACGTATATACGGCTCCTTTCCTTTGCTCAAACTTATTTAGAAACAGTTAAGTTCTGGTTATCATTCTCTCTCTCTCTCTCTCTCTCTCTCTCTCTCTCTCTCTCTCTCTCTCTCTCTCTTTTCATTTTATTTTTTCAAGTTGCTGACAGTCCAATGAATTTCGTTATCATTAATATATATTTTTAAGCATTGTTTGTATAAATGGACAAGAATACATTTTCATCGTAATTGCGCGGTAAGATATACAAATGAAGTTTATTATTGAAGGTTATTGAAGCCTATTAACATATCTCACAAGAATTTTAGGTAGACGCCTGAGAAATATCTTATAAACTGGCATTGACAATATATTCGATATTACAATCCGAAAAAGATAAAACTTTGTTTTAGGAGTCTGAAAGGCTTCACATTACATAGCATTTTTAAATCTATAGTCCGCTAACCACAATTCTCCTGAAATATAGATTCATGAATTTTAATGAGATATGATTAATACGATCTAAATTACTGAGGATCTGATGTAAAATTCATCTCCCAAACGTATTTATTATGCCAGCTGTGATTGAATATGCACAGATTTATCAATTGTTTGATGGCATTAACGAAAGCTCTTACTTCAAAATATTGAGCACGGAAACCATTTAGTATGCAGAGGTAGTATGATAACAAATTCCTACCTTAATTTTGTATCCTGAATTGAAATTACTATCACACATGACAATATTACGCTGAGCGAACGTATTTATTTATTAATTTATTTAATTATTTACTTATTTGTCAATTTATATCAAACAACTGTATAAGCCGGAAGAACCTCGTTGTCCGTAGAACATCGAAAGCACATTTGTACAATAATGGAAAATTAATATGTATCAATAAGATTTTCCTACGTCATGTAGTATCAAGTTGCCCTTGTTGTGAACACGAAGAGAATGAATAAAAGAATGTTAAATAATAAGTAATCTGGATTCTTATCTCCAGTGTTCTTTGACGTCAAAAAATAAAGAGAACATTCATTATACCATGAGTGCTTAAATGTACGTGAATACGATGTAGAAAAAAGTACAGTAGTTGCCATTTTTAAGGAATGAAAACTGCCTTTTATGGTACTTATACTAAAACAAACAGAAAAAGATAAACTGAATGTACCATTGTGACAGTGAAAGACACGGCAAAAGATTATGAACAGATCTTCTACTGACAATATGACTTGCTGTATTTGAACAAGTGTTACAAGAAGGAACTCAGTTTCGTTGACAAGTATATAGACTGATATGAATCTATTCCAGGCTGGGTTAGAATATGAAGAAGAAAAAAAAAACCAGATATTCAGTGAGATTTTCATAGAAAGGTAGTTTGCATAACAAGTGATACTTAGCGTAGTTTGTATATTTGTTTATATTTAGAAAGGATCAGGTTTGTTTGAAATACTGACATTAAATCAAGATTTATTGGTATATTTAGAAAATAAAACTGGTCATTAAAATCTCATTTATATATGCGAATATTACGTACTAGACAGAGTTAATGGTATTAAGTTCAATAACGAGATAAGGATTGGCTGATGACATTTATCTAATCGCTACACAGGTGATGCTGATCAAAATACAAAAAACCAAACAGCAAATCTGTGTTATATTAAATTCAAATACAGGAACAGATGCTTCTATGTATATACAAAAGAGAAGAATAAATAAATTTCTGACACTGTAAAATAATAAAATTAACATAAAGATAGGAACAATATTTAAATGAAATGCAGCCTCAGAGAAAACTGATGATTATGAGGTGGTAATCAAGAGTATGAACACAGTATTTCAAGGACAAAGATATAATAATAATAATAATAATAATAATAATAATAATAATAATATATTGGAAGGAGACCCTCTTTCAAACAAGTCTTATTGAAAGATATTGCTGCATCAGCTGCATTCAACTTGTAAATAGTCTTCTCTATTTTTCTAATAATAGCTTTCTCTCTGTTATTACAACTGGCGAGTGTTGCGCCGATATTACTCATCAGGAGCAGTCAATTCCAGGGATAATTGTCACAAATTTATTTATTTGTTACAGTAAATGAACAAATAGGTCAAAATATAAGTTAATATATTGGCCAACGTTTCTCTCGGTATCATCCGAGTATGATCACGGCAGTGGATCGGAGCAGACTGTTGTTGCTGTCAGGATCTACTCAATATATAGCGGCAGGTCAGCAGGGGTTCAACCGCTAGCTGCGTTTTCATTGGCCGGTGGCGCAATGCGCTCCCGCCATTGGTTGAACGAAGTTTTCTTCAAGACGCTTCTCGTCGTTGAAGGTTGCGAAGTTGCAGCCTAGCAGACCGTCGAGGCTGGGGCAAGACTTCCCTGGGCGTTGTGTCACGACGGGTCGCGATGTCATTGGCTGCTGGGCTGCTCGTCTCATCTGGTATTCTTAGATCGGGGGTGTCGCTCGGTCTGGTATTACTTGTATTTATACACATAGGTTTCCTTAAGTTGGTGGGGAGGAAGAGCACTTCCTGCGTCGTATTCAATGAGGGCTTCTCTTGCTGTATGAGTGCCTCGAGGAGTCGCAAGCGTCGCTGGTCAGGAGCCCTCCCTATTATCTTTATATTCTTGATAATACCGTCGCGGGAGATAGCTTCCTGGTGTGCTGTCATGATATGGTTTTTAATCGCTCCTTCTTGTACGTGGCAGGAAATCCTCTTGGACAGTCTCATAGAAGTCATACCAACGTAAGAGCCGCGACATCCACGGACGGGGCATAAGAATTGGTAGACTACATTCGGCTGTTTCAAGAGGTCTCTTGCTGGGGGGGTCGGGTTTTTCTTCATAATAAGGTCCCGGGTACGTCGATTTTAGTAATAAATTACAAGTTCAAGTTCTTTGTCGGCTTCGGTGGGGGTCACATTCTCTTTGATTATTTTCCTCAAAGCATCTTCGTCCTCACGGTGACGTGCGTGCATTCTTGCTTTGTAATACAGCTTGATCTTCTCATGGGGGTGGGGCTGCGGTCTCTCACTCTCGCCGTACCACCGATCCAGCGCTGTTCGGACTTCTTTATCAACAAGTCGATTCGGATACCCGTTATTAACGAGCATCTGAGTGACTCGGTCGAGTTCTTTGTGAGTGTCCTGCCAGGAAGAACAGTGAGTAAGGGCCCTCCGAATGTAGGCCCTGACTGTGGTGTTCTTGAACCGCGCAGGGCACTCGCTGTCGCCATTCAGACAAAGCCCTAGGTTTGTTTGCTTTGTATACACGGAGGTTTTTGGGCCATCGTCGGTCTTGGAGACGAGGACGTCGAGAAAGGGGAGCTGGCCTTCGTTGCTAAATTCGACGGTATAATTCAGCGAACTGCAATGCTGGAACATGCGCCGGACAGCTTCAACCTCTTCCTCATCCTCGGCTTGTACAAAGATATCGTCGATGTACCTTGCGTATTTTCGGGGTTTTCTGATATTAGAGAAAACTCTCTCTTTCACAGTGCCCGTATAAAAGTTGGCAAATAGGACACCAAGAGGGGAGCCCATCGCGACTCCGTCCTTTAGTCGGAACATCTGGCCTTTATGGGTGGAGAATGGGGCCTTCTTCGTACATATCTCGATGAGTGTCCGCAGGGATACTTCTGGGATATTCAGCTGGGGTGTAGAGGGGTCCTGATGAGTAATATCGGCGCAACACTCGCCAGTTGTAATAGCAGAGAGAAAGCTATTATTAGAAAAATAGAGAAGACTATTTACAAGTTGAATGCAGCTGATGCAGCAATATCTTTCAATAATAATAATAATAATAATAATAATAGGCACAATTTTCCGTGTCGAAAATGATAACAGAAAGACAAGAGCAAGGGAAATATAGCCAGTAACTACAGGCCTATCACCTGCCTACCAATAATGTGGAAGTTATTAACAGGTATCATTAGAGAAAGGCTATATAACTACCTAGAGGATACAAACACCATCCCCAACCAACAGAAAGGCTGCAGAAGGAAGCGTAGGGGCACAAAAGACCAGCTCCTGATAGACAAAATAGTAATGAAGAACAGTAGGAGAAGGAAAGCCAATCTAAGCATGGCATGGATTGACTATAAGAAAGCCTTCGACATGATACCAAACACATGGCTAATAGAAGGCTTCCTCAAAAATACAATGCACAACAGGAATACAATACTTAGAAGATCTGGAATAAGACTAGCAGAGGTTAATATCAGGAGAGGGATCTTCCAGGGCGACTCACTGTCCCCACTACTCTTCCCATGATAAAAGTACTGCAGAAGATGGATACTGGTTACTAATTCAAAAAAAGAGGCAACATAATTAACCATCTGATGTTCATGGACGACATCAAGCTGTATGGTAAGAGCATCAAGGAAATATATACCATAATCCAGACTGTAAGGATTGTATCTGGGGACATCAGGATGGAGTTTGGAATAGAAAAATGTGCCCTAGCTAACATACAAAAGGGCAAAGTAACAAGGACTGAAAGGATAAAGCTACCAGATGGGGGCAACATCAAACACATAGATGAGACGGGATATAAATACCTGGGAATAATGCAAGGATGGGTTATAAAACGCCAAGAGATGAAGGACAAGAATATATGCAGAGACTCAAGACGATACTCAAGTCAAAACTCAATGCCTGAATGAATAGTGGAATAGACGAAGGCAGAACTCCTCAGCATAGAAAAGAAAGCTAGGAAACATATCACAATACACAAAGCATTACACCCATAGCAAATACGGACAGACTATACATAACACGAAAAGAAGGAGGAAGAGGACTACATCGAGAACAGAGCACTGGGGCAACATCTGAAAACCAGTGAAGGCAAGTGGCTCAAGAGTGCATGGGAAGGAGGACTGATAAAAGTAGACGAAGACCCAGAAATATACAGAGACAGGAGAATGACAAACAGAACAGAGGAATGGCACAACAAACCAATGCATGGACAATACATGAGACAGACTAAAGAACTAGCCAGCAATGACACATGGCAATGACTACAGAGGGTAGAGCTGAAGAAGGAAACTGAAGGAAATGATAACAGCGGCACAAGATCAGGCCCAAAGAACCAGATATGTTCAAAGAACGATAGATGGAAATAACATCTCTCCCATATGTAGGAAGTGCAATACGAAAAATGAAACCATAAACCACATAGCAAGCGAATGTCCAGGACTTGCACAGAACCAGTACAAAAAGAGGCATGATTCAGTGGCAAAAGCCCTCCCTGTGCAAGAAACACCAGCTACCTTGCAGTAATAAGTGGTACAAGCACCAACCTCAAGTAGTGATAGAAAACGATCAGGCAAAGATTCTCTGGGACTATGGTATCAGAACAGATAGGGTGATACGTGCAAATAGACCAAGACAAAATCAAGAAAAAAGTATCACTCATTGATGTCGCAATACCATGGGACACCAGAGTTGAAGAGAAAGAAAGGAAAAAAATGGATAAGTATCAAGACCTGAAAATAGAAATAAGAAGGATATGGGATATGCCAATGGAAATTGTACCCATAATCATAGGAACACTAGGCACGATCCCAAGATCCCTGAAAAGGAATCTAGAATAAACTAGAGTCTGAAGTAACTCAAGGACTCATGCAGAAGAGTGTGATCCTAGAAACGACGCACATAGTAAGGAAAGTGATAGACTCCTAAGGAGGCAGGATGCAACTCGGAACCCCGCACTATAAATACCACCCTGTCGAATTGGAGTGCTGAGATAGAAAAAAAAAAAAATAATAGACTGGATAGGCCATTTTCTTTAGAACTTAGTTCCGGTAATTGGTGAATTTAGAGGATATAATAGAGGTATATCTAATACCGAAAACAAGGGGCCGTAAAAAATGCAACTTTGCACTGCTAACTAACTATACACGGTTTTTTTCCATCCGTCCGACCGCATGTGGTGTTTGCGTATTGTAATACTATCCCGGGCTTTAAATAGTTATGCTATGTGTAAGTTTTAGGTAAATAAAAGGATATCTGGGTGTACATTTGCAACTGAAAAGTGTTTTAATAATTTACAGTATGCGAATTACACCGATAATATTCGAAATATGATATTGTTATTATTGTTGAATGTAAGCTGCCTTTGCGGGGTGGCGAATGGAACAGCCAGACGCAGTGGAGGGAGCCTGTGGAGTGTGCTGTATTGTCCCCCTTTTTCGATGCCAAGTCTAGGAGTTCCGACTCGATTAGCCTGGGAGAGCTGTCCAGCGTAATGTCGTGTATGGACAAGGCCGTCAGAGATGGTTCGGAGGAGCTAACAGCTCCTTCCCTCCAGGACCGTAATGCAACTTACGTATATCACTCGACTGATAAAACATCTGTTCGCCACTTCATTTTATGGGGAAGTATTCGTTTTTCGTCATTCATTCTCGACACAATTTTCCAGCCACGACTATTAGGGTGGTAATCCCTTAATCAAAGGAGCCTCACATTTGTTTACATATTCATTTATTAATAACATGTAGCCTAGCACTGATACCGTCTTTTTAACATAATTGTAATGTTGAATAAAAGGAGTAGCTACAAATTTGTGTCAGTCAACTACGAGAAATGAGGAATTACCATCGAATCATGCAGTGGCAGCAGACACTTTTATGTACAAAAAAAAATCCTCAATTGTTTTTCCTTATAACTAGCCTCGTCATAAGGCTATTGTCAGCATTGTATGTATGATTACCACCCTAATATTCTTGGCTGAAAAACGGTCTCGAGAAAGAACGATGAAAAACGAATACTTTCTCATAAAAAAAAAAAAAAAAAGTGAACAGGTGAGTTGTCTGAATAAGTTGTATTACTGTCTGGGAGAGAGGGAGTGTGAGTAGTCGTGTACAGATGACAAAAAACCCTTGAAACAAACCCCCCCCCCCCCCCCAAATTGCTAGAAAAGCTTTTTCAACTGATTCTGGTACTATTTGATGTGGAGAATGACATAATAAAAGTCTACTCATTTCTGACCCTTGGAAAGCTGTCAAATCCAAGATGGCCGCCAATACATTAACATGCAAATAAATTTCTTATTGCTTACTTTAGAATGACAATTATGATGTCTATACCTAGGTTTTGAGGATCGGGGAATGCAATGGAAGTATTGAAATCATTGAATTTTAATGATATAGGATCAAAATCACTGTTCATATATTCTACACTCTTTTCAGGTATCAACATGTGTCACTGACTTCTAACCTCAAATATGTCCAAAATGAGTGCCACTGATGTCTACCACTAATATGCCCAATCTGCAATAAAGAAACAGAGAGCCAGGATGACGCAGTTCGAATTCGTGAAAAGGGTGCCAGTGGAATCAATGAAGCAAGTACTAAAAGAGGTGACAGCATTATTCTGACAGCTGGTTGTGTAGTTCATTCAAATTGTCGTAAGCGGTACATAAACCCACGTGACATTACAAATTCATTAAACAAGAACAAAAGTAAACCATTGCTCAAAAGAAATGCGCGGTCATTCACTGGACCATTTGATAGCAAATCCAATTGTCTGCTCTGTGGAACTAAAGTTACATATAACGCCTCAGATTTCAGTTTTGTGAAGACAGATAATTTTGTTCAAACAACATTGCAGTGTTATAGTGACCGTTCGGATGACTGGGGTGTTACAGTGAAAGGTCGAATTGAGTACTATGGTTGTGACTTACATGCAGCCGACTGTGCATATCACCACTCCTGTGATGGGAACTTTCGAACCTGGCGTGATATTCCCCATAGGTTTAATTAAGGTGGAGCCAAATACAAAGCAAAGAAAATCAGGACGACCCAAAAATGAAGACCAAGATCAGGCCTTTTCGAAAATGTCCTCTTGAAGCTAATGATGAGGAACAAATTATTGACAGTGTCTGCCCTAAGGGATAAAATTAAAGAATATCTTTGCAGTGAAGACCCAATTTCGTATGGCAATCAGTACCTTAAACAATAATTGAGAGAGCATTATGGGGACTCAATATATATAATAGAAGGAGAAGGCCAAAATGATATTGTTACAATGAGGGAAACAAGTTCTCACATCCTTCGATCATATTTCATGTGTGATAGGGACACTGATGAGGAATCTCACACACTTGTTTCATAAGTGATGTACTGTTAAGTTATTATATGTTTTGTATATATTGATGTTTGATATTATACGGTTAATTTAGGATATATCTGAATATCAGTGGACATTATTGGATACCATCTTGTATTGCATTATATGAGGATTAAAACGAAATGTGACTGTTTCCATTGTATTCTTTGACCCAGAAAACCTAGGTGTAGACATCTTATCTATCATCGTAGAGTAAATACAAAGGAAGTTAATTACACTAAAATTTTCATGCATTGGCGACCATCTTCGATTCCACAGCTTTGTAGTACTTGCATTTTGGTAGACTTTTAGTATGTCATTCTACACATCACATGAATCCAGAAACAGTTGAAAAACCTTTTCTAGCATTTTTTTTAGGATTAAACCATATTTCTACTCGACCTGAAAGAGAGACGGAACAACACACTCCACCCGCCTCCCTCCTCTCGCTCAACTGTAATTCGTTAATCAAGATGCACCATTCGGTTCCAGTTTAAGTGAATCCTCTATAATAACAGCAGTGATATTGATGCAGTGACTTGAGTGAATAAGGTGACAGCTTTAAGTGAAAAGCAGTACAACCAGAGCTTTCTCCTTTCTGAATACGGTCAATGCAAAAATAACATTTCCACACATTCCATTAAACAGATGCTAAACCAAGTTACGTCATATCATAACTGGCTGAAACGCACTTTATAAAAATTAAAAGTATATACTGATATACTTACGTGTAATGAAGTAACACGTAGCTTAGTAGCAGAATAGGTGTGGTCCAATTAAGTCGACATCATGCAGTAGTAAACAGCGAGAGAAGCAATTTTCCCGCCACTGCGTTTGGCTGCTTACATTCAACAATAATAATATCCTATTTCGAATATTAACGGTGTAATTCGCATACAGTAAATTGTTAAAACACTTTTCAGTTGCAAATGTACACCCAGATATCCTTTTATTTACCTAAAACTTTACACATAGCGTAAATATCTAAAGGCCTAGACGCAGTGTTACCATACGCAAACACCACAGGAGGGTGGACAGATGGAAAAGTTAAGTATATTAGTTTTACCAGACCGCTGAGCTGATTAACATCTTATATTTCTACGTGGCTAGGAACCAATTAGTCACCTAGCAACGGGACTTACAGCTTATTGTGGGATCCGAGCCATACTAGATCGAGAAATGCATTTCTATCACCAGAAATAAATTTCTCTAATTCCGCGTTGGCCGAGCCGGAATTCGAACTTCGGACCACCGGATGGCAGCCGAGCGCGAAAACTACTCGTCCAGCGAGGAACTGGACAGATGAAAAAAAAAGAAGATTATAGCTGTCAAAGATATTAGTCAAGACAATTAAAAGATCAAAGGTGAGAAGTTACAGTTAGTTGGGGAAGTTGTAATTAAGTTGCTGCATCAAAAGCGGTTTTATCAGAAAAAAATAAAAGTGTGCCTAGCAGGATGTGTAGGGTAAGCCGGGATAAAGGGAAAGTTACAATGGAGTGGACTAGTTGATCTGGTTGACAGGAATAATCTTTTACTTGTAAAGGGGTAAATAAAGGTGAGGGTAAGGTAAACATGGCACAGAAGAAAGGATTAATAATTGGCAAAAAGGAGCATTTAAAATTAATAAGGTGTGAAGATTTATCAGGAACGTGTGAGCAAATTTAGTGGAATCAGTTAAAAGACCACATTTTCTTTCATATAACACTTTCTTCTTACCTGTGCACGCTGTAATTCAGCTAAAAAAAAATTTCTTACACCATTATTATGGAAAACAAAGGGACACTTGCAGGACATTTTTTTTCATATTTCTGAATAGTAGTTCCTTAACTATTAACTTAGCTTTCTTTGGGGTAAAGATACTATTTCAAATCACAAATGGAAAATTAGAAAACTTTATGTATAGAAAAATTGTTTCCTCATAAATTTGACCAAGCATTTTTAATTTTACAGGGTGAGGAATACAAGGTAAAAAAGCCACGCTGACTCCAGCTCTCTTAAACTAGCGTGGGATGTTTTTTATTGTTAGGAAACCGCAGTGCCACACCAATATTCTTATGCTGATATTGTGAGTGTAGTTTGAATGAAGTAAGCAATACATGTCTGCAGGATACAATAACACCTACTTCAGAGCAAAGGAAGCCATCATAACCAGGAACTGTCCTACAGAGAGAGAGAGAGAGAGAGAGAGAGAGAGAGAGAGAGAGAGAGAGATGTGAGATGGCTGAGGATAGAGCAGTATCAGAATTCCTTGTAAGATTGATTGGTATATAAATATCGAAATGTTCCGCCATTAACTACCTAAAGTTATAAAAGATTTCGAAATTTATGAGATTCTAATGAATGCTTATTAGAAACGTCAGGTTTGGTTTTTCGTTCATTCTAAGGTTGATGATTTAGCCTTCATACATTTGAAGATACGGAAAACAATACTTGATATTGCCACCATATTTTTAAGAATAGACGAAACATATGAGCTACCACTTTCAGTTTTACCTCAGAATTTAATCTATATGCACTGCTCTATAACCAATACTTATAAAAATAGAACTGTATAGAAAATGGTATAAGATATTCTGGCAGACGGTCACATAGCAAGACATAGACATTTTAATAATAGTGAATGCACTGACATCTTTGAGCACTGATGCATAAAAAAATAATAATAATGCATCAAGGCTTTGAGTAATGAAAACTATATGTGGATATTGCACAACGGAAAATAAATATTTCGTTGTTGATATGTATTGTACGTAAAAGAAAACAGGACGTAGTCTGATGGACAGTTGGAGAAAGGGTAGCGTTCTCAACAAAGGGAAAAGAGCAAATTGTTTATATCTTGAGTAGCTGAGGAATATTGGAAAGAGAGGGGATAAGTATTGTCACAAAGAAAAAGAAGACTTTTGGGTTATGAGAGGTACAATTGTGAGAGTGAAACTGAAGCATTTTGCCGCAATCTTAATCTGTCTTTCACTAACTTTTAAGGAAAGAGGACCGATATAATGGGTGATAAGAATAAGAAAAAAAATCAAACGGTTTGTGTATTTGGAGAGCCAAGTGTGAATATGGATGGAGGGAATTTATTTGAATTTTTAAAACTTCTTTGCAGTTGGATTACTGAAGTACATAATTTCAAACCCTATCAAATACTTATAAGTAAACTAAAGAAATCCAAAGAAAGAAGAAAATTGGAATAAAAGACGATTCCTAAAATATTGATAGAGTTGTAGGAAAAACTTATTGATTGATAAAAATAATAAAGAGAAGATGGAGCTTCATCTCATGGCTATTTGTTTTCAATACCGTCTCACAATTGAATGTACAGTCAACGATCAAGGGCTAGGAGTGGCATTCAGTGTATAATTTCATAAAAAAAATATATTTAGGTTCTAATTTATTTATATAGGATTTACAACAAGTATTAATACGTAGAGAGAGAGAGAGAGAGAGAGAGAGATAGAGAGAGAGAGAGAGAGAGAGAGAGAGAGAGCTAGAGAGAGAGAGAGAGAGAGAGAGAGAGAGAGAGAGAGGATAATACAGCTTTACTGTAGTTCGTAATCCCTATAATGGTAAGGAAGATCTTCCCGATAATATTAATCTCTATGGCCCATTTAGCACAAATTCGCTTAACATCTAATTGGAGCTTGACAATTACTGTCTGGTTGGAAATTTAAAGCAATGGGTCGCGCTCTGCCTTTCTCTCTCTCTCTTTCTATACGTACACACACACACACACACATTATATATATATATATATATATATATATATATATATATATATATAGTACATATATATATATATATATAATATATATATATATATATATATATATATATATATATATATATATATATATATATGTACAGTTGGACACAGGTTTCCCTGGTACACCTTCTTGAGGGACTTCGAAAAATTATATGGTAACAGTGTTTACTGAGGGGGATGGGGGGAGGACTCTTCCTCTCTTAGCAAGAGTTCCACCAATAAGCTCTGGAATTCTTTCAGTGGGAGGAGTCATTAGGTATGGTTGGAGAAACACACACACACACACACACACACACACACACGGAGTAAAAAAAAAAAAAAAAAAAAAATCTGAGCAGGGTATATCGCTGTAACTAAGATTACTGTCTCACTTTTAATATGTTTGTTTATTATTATATTCCATTTAACTTTCGTCTAAGTCGTTATCTTACCACCGTGTCTGTTATTATATATCGGTCATATTCATTACGTAATACTTAAAATTGATCAAAATTTTAGAGAATCACGAACATCATAACAGGATATTTTAACCTTATCACGTAAGCCAAGTTTATAGTATCGGTTGCAGTGCGTTTCCTACCAATAATATAATAGGAAGCTATAAAGAGAAGCGCAGCAACACTTCATTGAACATACCCAAAAACTCAGTGAACGTGTTTTAAGTGTCCGACACCTTAGCTCCTCTCTCTCTGTCTCTCTCTCTCTCTCATATTAGCTACTTTAAAGTGACGTCATCTAGAAATACCACTGCGCTAAGTATTCAGTTTTGATATGTCATTAACACCCTCCAATCTTGACTAAACTAATATATGCATATATATTTTTTCGGGGGGCGGTGGGAGTGGTGTCGGGGATAGAGTTCTTGTTGTTAAGCCGTCTTACAGGTTTTGGAATTCTAAAATGTAATTCAAACTGACAAGCTTCTTGCTTTTGCTGTACCGATGTCCTCAGCCTGGCTTTGCTACAACTGAAATGGGTGGGGGACTAGGAGTAAGGTGGGCCTGTTGCGACCCGGATGAGTGGACGAAGTACTAGATATGCTCGTGGATAGAGTGTATGGCTAACGAAAAGCTCCACTTGAAATATTTTCTTGTTTATCTTTAATGCCTGCGTGTTTTTAGTGTTTATCCTAATATTATTATAGTACTGTAGATTTTCTGAATACAACAACATTTACAAGAAGAAGGATTGGGTTAAACTCACTCTCTCTTGTAAATACATATAGAATGAAAAGGAGAGAGAGAGAGAGAGAGAGACTAGACGTTACTGAGGAATCAAAATAAAACTACTAGGGACAGATAAAATTCCACAACGTGTAATGGAAAATGAAGAAGGACTCCCAAACTTGGTGCAAACTTTTAACCATTCCCATATGGTAAACTTAATTCGTTTGCCAATGATAAACAATTGTTGATATTCAGAGGTTTCATGTATTCATGGTTGGTTTTGTATTCCCTCTTGAATATACTGTAGAGGTTATTCCCTACACGCCGTTCATTACAATAATTATTACATGATATGGATAAACATATCTACTTGGCTTATATTTTCTAATATATTAATTGTGATACATGTTTTAATGTCATACGGACAGAAATTCCTTTCGCTCTTATCATCATTCGTATGAGGATAATAAACAGACGTCTCTATTGTTAAACAGCCCCTTCAGTCATTTACCTTTCCATTGTGGAGAGAGCTATTTGGAGAAATGTAGTTTGATGCTATTGTCCTGGGGTTCTCTTTTTAAAAAATTTTTTAAGAAAAAATCAGGATAGCTAAATTCCCTTTAGATTTTGAACTCCTTTAAAATATCAAATTAACCTTTCTAATAAATAAATTATAATAATCATGACCTGGAGCTAAACGATATGCATAGGTCTGTTTACGATTTTTTTTTACATCATACGACATGGAAGTTCAGCGGAAGCCATGGGGTAATCCAAATATGCACACTCAATTTTTACATTTATTTTTAAGATTAGTGAGAAGTCCAGCCACCTTCCTTCTAGATCACCTCTTGCAATCTGTTAGGCATAGAAGATTCATGGTTTCTGACGATCTGTGGTCGGTTGTGGAAGAGTTTCCATTGTGTTCCCAGAGGTTCATAAGTTGATCTGGTCTCCTCTCCCTCTCAGGCTCCCAACATTTTACCAAATCAGCCTAAATATTCTCAGTGAGGTTCATGTCTGTATCCTTACTTGGCCAGTCAAGCAACTGCAGATCCTCTCGACCTTGAAACCATTCCTGGACTATTCTGGCCGTATGGATGTGGCAGCGGTCGTGAATGAAAATGACAGGAGCAGGTGGGGATGAATAATTCCGCTGTTGAAGTGAAAGAAGTTAGAAATCCTGAAGAATTTCAATGTATTTTTCACCAGTGAGCCTCCACTCAATCCTGGTGATATCATCCATATAATGTAAGAAGATCCAGCCCCACACGTTTACTGTGACATGCCCATTCCTGGTTCACCTCGTGAATTTCTTCTGTAGTATCTGAAAGGAGAAATTCAAATTTTTAACAATTTACGCTCTGATTTTCGTAATAGGGAAAATAATTCTATATCATTTGGGGAAATAAAATGCTAAGTAACAACCCTTGCAATAAATTAAGAATGTTTATTCATCTGCAAGGATTGATACTTATAATAGCATTAACTTTGATCTACAACAGTCCGTTATGATATGATATTCTTTAATTCAGTAAACAGGCTGTACTCTATATTATAAGTTTGCCTACGTGATTATTCATAACATTAATAATGTATTTGCTTAATGCCTGAAAGCTGGCCATAGTAGAACTAATGGGGGGTTTTCAATGAAGAATTTTTATTTTCACACTTCTCGTGACAATATAATTCAATTAGCGGAAAATACATGGTTATTGACAAAATTATTATCTTTTGATTATAATATTACCCTTGCTTATAATTATTATAGTCTGTTATTTTAGAAATCATCACCTTATATTACTCGGTCTTCAGTTATGTATTCTGCAGATACCTAGATAATCAAGATTAAGTTATAGCCTGATTTACTTATGGGAACGCTATTTGGTATTCTGGGAAGTAAAGAGAAAGAATGACTATTAGATTTCAACAGGACCAAGGCAACTGTAATTTAGGTTTCACAATTTCACGGGTTTTATAAGGTTTATAGTTTTTAAAAAATTAATAAATAAATAAATGAAATAAGTAAATGCTATCCAAAGTCGGTCAATTTCCCAGTCTAAGCTTGCCTCCTTTTCCATTTATTTACTGTTGTTGGGGAGACGTCAAGACGCTGTGCAACAGCACTATTGAAAGCCCACTTTCTCGTAGAGCGACCATCTGCGCCCGGAGAACAATATGTTGCTGTTCATTTGGAGACTATAACGAATACTACTAGCAGAGGACAGAAGCCCTATTAAAATTTATACAGCACCTCAGTCTAGCCAAGATTGGGCGACAAACTTGTTAGCGTGTAATAGTGGTGCTGTAGCAGTGATATCGTTATCACCGAACAAAGTGATATATCAAATCACACGATTACTGGGACTGATTGATTGATTGGCTGTTACTGGCATTGCTACATCTCAGGTCATTACTGTCATTGTTAATTGTCTGTTTGTAACACTGTTTACTAAAGGTGGTGCTGTTCCTCTCTTAACGTGAATTCCACTTATCAGCTTTCGAGCTGTTTTAGTGTATAAGAGGTTGGAGGAGGCAAACTTGTAATAAGTATTAATCCTCATAGATGAATAAACATTATCCTAATGCAGGGGTTGTTACTTAGCATTACATTTCCCCAAACGATATATCATTATTTTCCCTTTTACGGAAAGCAACGCGTAAATTGTAAAAAATTTAGATTGTTTTCCTTCAGATACCACAGAGGAAACATTTACGAAGTGGCCAGGAGTGGCTTGTAACCGTAAACGTGTGGGCCTGGATTTCCTTACATGGTATATGTGATATCACCAAGACTGAAGGGTTTCACCAGTGAAAAATACGTTTAAAGTTCTTCAGGATTTCTTCATCCCTTCACTTCACCAGCGGAATTATCCCTTTCCACCTAGTCCTGTCATTTTCATTCATGACGGCTGCCCCATCCATACGGCCAGAATAGTCCAGGAATGGTTTCAAGGTCGAGAGGATTTGAATTGGTTGCCTGGCCAAATAAGGTTGCAGAACAGCATAGATCCGAGAAAGATAAAGTCGATTTATTAAAGATTGAACAATTCACAGGTGCCCCGAGAGAAGCCGAAGTGTAGTGGAAAAATCACTGAATTTCTAACCAGTTTTCTCTCATGTATGCATAGATTTTTATTTTGTATTTTTGTTCCCATTATTTTATGCTCATCCATTTCGTATGAAGTAGCTACTGTTGCATATCTTATGTAATATAAGCTCGTTGGGGGTAATTACGTTTGCTTTATGACTATTACAATTAGAATCAAAATTACCTGACCTGTTATCGAATTACAATTACAACTTCAATAATACTGAAATACAAAACTTAAATATTGGAAAAAATTTCACAAAACATTTTGCACAAAAAAAGGAAATAACTGGAATAAAATTTTTTTTTAGAAATGGTAGCTGATTTGATAAGATTCTCCCTTAATAATATAATAAAGAAATTGGATAGCGGGTCAAAACATCTCTCTGTTGCATTTGGTTAAGATGAGTTCTCGTTAAGTAAGAGGGCTGCTCTAGGATAATTTCAAATAAAGTACTTTACTATTTGAACTTTTCAGTTACAATTACAATTACCATTAAGTATAAATAAAATACAACCGCAATTACAGATAACTTCAAAACGTATAATTAAAAACATTTCAGATAAAAGGTAATGTTTATTTGTAATTGGTAAAGCTCTCTTACTGTGGGTTTCACAGACAGTGCAGTCACGTTTTTGGTCAATAACACTGTAATGAAGGCTGGTATCAGTACAAGATTTTGCTATAATTTTTCGGTATAATCAAGGCTTTAACTCAAATGAATGTCCGGTAAAAATGCTCAATTTTTATTTGTAACACATAGAGCAACTGTAACCAGTTACCTATCAGTAGACAATTGGCGGCTCTCTCTTTGCTAAAAAAAAGTTGAAAAGTTGCGTGGCAAACGGATTTCTGCTACCATGCCGACAGTTATGTTCCTAGGCGGCCATCTCTTCTTCACCTTCGTAATACAAGCATATGGCTGATGCCCTGTCCATATGAAGATTGCGAAGGAGGTAACCAAACACAAGTATAACAGTAGCTTTACCATCAATCACAGTATCTATCGTTCTACTACTCCACCATACATGCAGATATCTCTCACTCTAATAATTATAATCATTTACTCCTTACCCAAGTCAATAGTCACTAAAGAAAGAAAAAACAATTTGACCTTATGATAAAAATAGTAATAGCTACTACTACTGCTGCTGCTGCTAAGAATAATAGTAAAAAACTAAAAAAAAATGCTATATTACTGGTTATATATTTTCAACGTAGACCAAAAGTAATATATCCATGCCTAAGGTAAGGTAGTACGGTACGGAATTTACACATTTTTTCCGTACCTGAACTATACCGTACCGTACTTTGGTAAAATTGTCGTTGCGTAATTCCGTACCGTACACATAAGCTAAATATCAACCGTGCCGTACCGTACCGTAATGCCAGCCTTGCTGGCAGGTAACAACCGAGTGAATCGTTAGATATAAACAATATTGTAAATTATTATTATTAATTTAGATAGATGGATAGATAAAAAAATAGTACTAAATATACTTGAACTGAAGTAACATTCAGAGAGAGAGAGAGAGAGAGAGAGAGAGAGAGAGAGTTGATGAGAGGGAGAGGAAGGGCGGGGGAGGAGATGTGACGAGAGAGAGAGATAGAGATAGAGAGGTGAGAGAGAGAGAAGGGATGGGGAAGGGTTAGGAGTGTGGGAAGGGGAAGAAGGCGGAAGGGGGTGGATGTGGGGTTGGAGGGAGAGGGTAGGCGAATTCTTTTTTTATATTGTTGTGTTCATATCCATTTCTGGCTAATCGAGCCTATTGCCTCTTCGCATAGGACAAGTGTCTATTCTTTATAATTTGTGATTCATGATACTCTTATAAATTACGGTACTGGTGTAGTACAATATAGCAAAATCTCGTACTTATACGAATCTTAGTTACAGAGAAATAAGTTAGAGAATTCACGAACACTTTTACCGAGCTCATTTTACGAAGCAGTACTCAACGAGTATTCAGTTCTCAATGTAATTATTAACAGGAACAATAATTATGTGAGCATATATTTAACAGTAGTATCTTTATTTCATACCATGGTGATTATGATCCCTATTGGCTAATTCTAATATCAAGGAACGATATAATGATATATGAATCATGGTATTGTTTTACTCGACACGAAACAGAGTCTGAATCCCAACGGAGGTGAGGTCGTCAGCAGGATTTTTAAATGGGTCAGACTTCATAACCACTCACCATGAATCGAAGGGACACAAATCTGGCGCTGCGAGGACGAATTGTCACTACGCGACAATGGTTTCTCGATACGAGCCATTACACGTGATGTTGGTGTCCCCCACCACGGTACAGTTGTGGATAAGGTGGGAGGAGAGTGGGAACTTGAACGACTTGCGTAAATTGTTAATGCTGAATGATTGGTGGATATGTTACATTGTTCATGGTTATTTAATCTTGCTTATTTAATATGAAAGTTTCTTTCTTAAATGTATTTCGTCTCGCTATTATAATTTTGGTTAGACTACAGATATCCACAGCCATTCCAAACACCCACATAATATTTCAGGTGCACCTCCATAATTCCACACCGGTGGGTGGTTGGCCCTTGCCGACCTCGACCATGAACAAAGTTAGATAGTCGATTGAGTTGTCTCGGTAAAATTAAGCCTATAAGAGCATTTTATTTGTGTCCACCCCGTCACAGTCATTGTGTATCTTTTGACAACTATAGTTTATTTATTAAATGTCATTTCAGTGATGGCTCGGGAATGATTTACAGTTTTAATAACCACCAACCAAATTGAGAATATTATGAATATATGTAATCTCGTTCTATTTGATATGCTTTTGAAACCATATACAGCCTTGTTTACTAATTATGATCAATCCATATAAATTATAAGTTAACAATTTAAGATAATATGTTCTCTTAGCTAGGCCAGGGGGTCCACGGAAAACCACCCCAGCTGAGGATGACGCCATTATCAGGGCGGCTCGAGAGCAACCCTTGACCAACGCCGAGGCTATTCATGAAGACCTTGGATTAGAAGTGTCATCGATGACAGTACAACGCAGACTCAAAACTGCTGGTATTCATCACAGAACTCCAGCGACGAAGGAGCTCTTGACGGAGCGACATAAGTCGGGAAGGCTTGATTTTGCCCAACGTCATGCTGATAAGGGTTTGGACTTTTGGGGCAGGGTCATCTTTACTAACGAGAAGTGCTTCTCGTCCACATCGCATGGGAAGCTGCATTGTTGGCGAACAAATAGAACTCGGTATGATAAGGAAAATCCTTACTTGCATCAATTATCAATTGCATTCTTCTTTATATCAATTATTAATCTTCAGATTTTGTTCCACGGAAGTGGACTGTCAAAATATACAAAGGGAGTTAACATAAATAAGAGTGCTATTTCTGAGATAAATATTAGGTAAGGGACAGTGGCATAATTTGCTCTTTTTCCTCAAATATAATATATTAAATAAATAATTACACAATAGAATTCTTTCAGTGTTGTTCATCACGGAGAATTTAAATTCTCCAAAGGTATACATACATATATGATATGAACCACATAACATCGTTGAGGTGGTTCGATCTGGCCATGTCACCTGCAACGTATGAGGCTGGGTGATGTGTTCCGTATCGAGGGACGATTTACAGCAGCTAAGTATGTTGAGCTGCTGCAAACCTCCTTCTTGCCTTCGTTATGAGAAAGGAATTTTCCCTTCCCACCAGGGCTCATCCAGTTCACACTGCTCACGTTGTTCAAGAGTGGTTTGCAGACAGGATAACCTGCTTCTTCTTGAATGGCCGAGCAAAGGAGCAGATATGAATGTGATTGAACACGTGTGGGCCCAGATGGTGAACACATGGAAAATGGAACATGAGAGAACAACACAGCAACCTACGGCTCACATCAACTCTTAGTGGAAAATTTGTAGACGGAGACCGAGCAAATTTTCAACCTTGTTCATTCGCTGCCTGACAGATTGAGGGAAGTGACTGAGAGAGAGGGTGGATGGTCAAGGTATTCGATTGTATAATATAAATGTTATATTTTTTGTAATAGGACCTAAAATGTTCTAATTTTGTTCTCACTAGTTATTTGTTTATATGTTTTAATAAACATAATTCACAACAAGTTTTATTATAACCATGATATTCTTGATATAATATTCGAAGTATCTGTAAAAAAAAAATGGCATAATGCCTCCATACAATATTGAGAGTATTGCAGTAATCTTCCTAATCACCGTTTCTTGTTAACAGTATTGAATTATAGAACTGAATGACTTGCTGAGCACTGTTATCATACAGTGAGGTCGGTAACAGTATTGGCAAATTGCCTTACCTGTATACTTTGTTCTCTGTGGTGTGGCCGATACAGATATGATACTTCGCCACTTATTTTCGCTTATTAGCTTCTTGAAGTCTATTAAAATAGTTTCCATTATTTGAAATGTAATGCTTTATATCCTACTGATATTTTCAATGTATCTTTGGTGTGAAACCTAAGTTATATGAACAAGAGTAAAAATGTGGCATATTTTTTGGCCGTCGATGACGTTTCTGAGTATAGGGGTCATATGCTCTGTGGGACATTTTAAAAGGTAACTGTCAATTCAGTAGATGATACTCTCTTTATGTCAGCCACTAAGGAAAGCCCAAATGACTTCAACTATCACCTGAGGTCAACGAAATATATAGTCTATAATATATCAGTGCATACATAATCTTAGAAAAAACAACAGTTAACCCTTAAAAGGTGAACCACGTCATATGACGTGTTGCAGAAGTCGTCCCACACATGTTGTTTACGTCTTGTGACGTTCTTAAGTTTTTAATTTTGTGCGCCTTCATAGCTTATTGTATCGATATTGGTTCTGTACTACTTAGTGCCTTATTAGAGGTCTTGCTGGCCGTTTGCACTGCTCGTCTTCCATTTGTATGAACTGCGCGGGGGAGGGGAGGTAAGGGTGGCCTAGGAGGTTGTCAGAAACGTCAAACCAGCTAATCCTGTGTGGCAAAGGATTGGTGGCGATAATTTTTTGCCGCACACCTTCGATTTTGATGGTAGTATATCAGGAATAAAGTTTTTTTTTATTCTATTTTTAATAATTCTATAATGGAACTGAATGTAGAGAGATCCAATCGTTAATTTCATGTTATGAAATGGGGTAATATATCAAGCGAACACTCAAGGGAACAAGAGTTTATGACATTACAGTATCAGAGATGAGAAATTTCTTTGCTTTGGTTATGCTTATGGGTTATTGTCAGGAAGCAATCTTCGATATTATTGGGTCACTGATCCTCTCCTGAATACACTAATGACATATCAGAACTGCATACTGAGCGCAGGGGTTTTTCTTATCACTAAGTTAGCTAGTATAGCTGAAAGAGAGATGTATTTAGGTTAGCTAGTATAAGAGAGAGAGAGAGAGAGAGGAAACGCACTGCAACCAATGCTGTAAACTTGGCTTACGTGATAAGGTTAAACTATCCTGTTATGATGTTCGTGATTTTCGGCTATACCAATATAACTTTAAAATGTTGATCAATTTTAAGTATTGTGTCAATGAAATTATGACCGATATATAATAATAGACACGGTTGTAAGATAACGTCTTGGCCGAAAGTTAAATTGAACCTTAATAAACAAACCTACATTACAAGTGAGACAACAATCTTCATTACAACGATATAAACTGCTCAGATCTTTTTTACTCCGTGTGTGTGTGTGTGTGTGTCTGTCTTTCTCCAGCCATTCCTAATAACTCCGCCCACCAAACGAACTCCAGAACTTATTGGTGGAATTCTTGTTAGCAGAGAAGGGGTTCTTCCCCCCATCTCCCTCAGTAAACACTGTTACCATGTAATTTTTCGAAGTCTCGCAAGACGGTGTACCAGGGAAACCTGTGTCCAACTGTACATATATATATACATATATATATATATATATATATATATATATATATATATATATATATATATGTATATATATATATATATATATATATATATATATATATATATATATATATCTATATGGAGTGACACAAAATATTAAATACTCAGAGAAAAACTTAAATAGATACCTGTTCTGAATTACTTTTGCTTTTGTCCATATCAATTTTAGTTTATGCTGTAGAGAGGGGGGGGGGTTCCAATTTTAAAACGCCCAGTATATATATATATATATATATATATATATATATATATATATTATTATATATATATATAATTTATTATACATATATATATGTATATATATATATATATATATATATATATATATATATATATATATATATATATATATATATACATATATATATATATATATATATATATATATATATATATATATATATATATATATATATATATATATATAGTGGGCGTTTTGAAGTTCGAGCCCCCCCCCCCTACAGCATAAACTAAAATTGATATGGACAAAAGCAAAAGTAATTCAGAACAGGTATCTATTTAAGTTTCTTTCTGAGTATTTAATATTTTGTGTCACTTCCATCTGCCTGTAACACAGCTTGCATTTTTGAGGGGTGTGATTTCAGCAAATCGCAAAAATGCTGAGCTTCAAACTCCATTTCCCTGAGCACTTCGGTCACCTCTCTTCGCAGGTCGTTGAGGCTTGGTATACAATCATAGTTCACTGTGCACGCTTCAACACGATCCTTTAAGATACTAACAATGTTTTCACACTCATTAAGGTCGGGGAGCTAATTTTGTAAATAAAGAGACAACATCAAAACTAACCATTTTAAAATCAAAATTCAAATTTAAACTATTCAATTTGTTTATAAAATCAACAATGTTTTTAACATTCGTGTTAGAAATGTTTCTTACTAAAGGAGTAAGAATTTTTACAAGCCATTTAGATAAATTATACGTAACTGAGCCCACTGAACTGATGATTGGTCTGCTAGGATTATTGATTTTATGTGTCTTGACTAAACCATACATATAAGGTCGGGAGGCGCATTGCGGTGTAAACTGTTTAATTAAATGGTCCAAGCCCTTCAAAATGGATTTAATTTGTTTATTAAAATGGGAGTTCACCGTCTGTGTAGGGTCAGACCTCAGTTTCGTATAAATGATACCGATACTTATACGAAACTGAGGTCTGACCCTACACAGACTGTGAACTCCCATTTTAATAAAAAAAAAATAAATAGTTTAAATTTGAATTCTGATTTTAATATGGTTATTTTTGATGTTGTCTCTTTATTTACAAAAGTGCCTGGAGATGACTTACTTGAATATTTGGAGGAGGAATTAGAACATCATGACATTCCCTTAAGTGTAGCAAACCTCATTAGTCTCATAAGGTTAGTATCAAAGATAGTAAATTTTGTTTTAATGGGGAATTTTTTGTACCAAAAGTTTGTCATGGCTATGGGTAATCCCTTATCTCCTGTCCTTAGCAATATTTACATGGAATTTTTGAGACAAAACTCTTACCAAAAATTTTGTATTTGGCCAGTTCACGAAAATCTCCAGGAATTCCTTTATAATCTCAATAATTTAGTCCCTTCTATAAAATTTACTGTAGAGGAAGAAAGAAAATGTAATTTGGATTTTCTTGATGTAACTGTCCATAGAAATGATAGAAATTTCACCTTTTCAGTCTTTCGAAAATCAACTAACATTGCCTCTTTTGTTTATTACTACTCCAGTCACCATCAAAATGTTAAATTCTCTGTTTTTTCTGGGATGTTCCTAAGGGCTTTACGTATCTGTAGCCCGCAGTTTATTGATGCTGAAATTAAAACTATTTATGATATTGCATTGAAACTTAAATACCCAAGGACTTTTGTAGATGGGGCATGGAAAAGAGCTAGAAAAAACATTTTATTCAACTAATGACAAACTTAAATTTAGTAAGTGTAATATTCTAAAATTACCCAATGAGGAAAGGTTTTAATATATTCCTAGAATTTTAAAGCTTATTAACATAAATGTTGTATTCAGTAATATCAATGTCAAGAGTTTAGTAATCAAACATTCTCCTAAAGATCTTCCAGGCTGCATATATGAAATTCCTTGCAAAAAGTGTGATAAAGTCTATTACGGACAGACCGGTAAACCTCTTTCACAACGTCTCAAACAGCATCAATATTCTGTGAGAATTGGGCAAATATCGAATGCATTATTCGTACATAAGAGAGATTTAGATCATCCTATTAACTGGAGTCAAGCAAGAGCTTTAATCCCACGTAATGACATAGTTAAAAGGAATATCATTGAATCTTGTTTCATCAAGTCAAATAATAGAAATGTTCTAAATTTAAGTCTTGGTTTATTTAAACTTGATGCTTTCATAATGAAAAAAGTTGTAGATAAATATAAGCAACAAAATTAATATATTCAGTTTTTACATGTTTTGGGCTGTGAAGATACATAGTAATTTCTGTTAGGGTCAAATCTGTTTAGGTTTGTGACCGTGTGATATCCGATAATCCTGGATTATCTCTTTTAATTTTCACCCTTTTGACAATTAACTATCTGGTATTCTTGATCTTGTTGTGTACCTGAGACCTTTCTTTCCAATTGTATTTCAATAGCTCCTTGACAATGTCTTAGTAAAGACGAAAGTGCTTGGATTTCTGACTATCATTTTCCTGTGGTATTCGCTTATTTAATGAAGTCACGTGCATCTAATGTGATTTTTTAAGCATATATATATATATATATATATATATATATATATATATATATATAATATATATATATATGATTGAGAAAGGAGTCTGACAGGGACACTCCATCTCTCCTAAATTATTCGCAGCGTGCCTCGAAGAATTTGGATTGGGAAAATGTAGGAATGAAAATGAATATGAGTAAAAAAGATAATGTTCAATGAAAATGCAGAAAGACAACAAATAACGGTTATGGACGAACCTCTAGGGATTGTTCATAAATATACGTATTTGGGATAGACAGTAAGCGTTTCCCCAGGACTTGACCGAAATTAAAAGAAGGCTAAGTATGAGATAGAGAGCATTTGGTTAACAAAATGCGATTGTGAAAAGTAAAATGACACTTTCTCTAACAAGAAAAGTATTCAATCAGATGGTATTAACCAGTATTAACTTATGCATCAGAAACTTAGAGCCTTACTAAAGCCCTAGAAAATAAGCTAGTTACAATTCAAAGAGCTGTGGAAACCATAATGATGGGAATAACACTAAGAGACAGAAAAAGAGCAACATGGATACGAGAGCAAACTAAAGTAGATAATATTCTAACCACAAGTACGAAAAAGAAATGGATGTGGGCAGGACATATAATGAGAATGCCAGATAATATGTGGACGAAAAGAATAACAGAATACGTCCCTTAAGATTACAAACAATGCAGGGGAAGGGAGAGAAGATGATGGATTGACGAGCTATGAAAGTTTGCGGGTATAGACTGGCATAGAAAGACCATAAACAGACGAAAGTGGAGGTACATGTCTAAGGCCTATGTCCTGCAGTGGACTAACAATGGATGATGTTGATGAGGATGAATGTATATATAATATATATATATATATATATATATATATATATATATATATATATATATATATACTATATATATATATATACATATATATATATATAATATATATAATATTATATATATATATATATTATATATATATATTATATA
>NC_061087.1:62280491-62285491 GCF_015104395.2 Macrobrachium nipponense | reverse complement strand
AGTAATTATATGCTAATAAACAGTTCAAAGATGGGAGGAATTTGTTGTAAAGAAGAGAAAGGCAAGCCAGTGGATGGGTTTCTAGGCTAAGGAAAGGAACTCGTAAGTTTATTAGGAAGGCCTGTCCTTAGTGCAGTTGAATTGAAAGCTGTTATTGAAAATTTTGATATTCGTTTGTCCAAGTTAGATGAAGTACAGTCAGAAATAGAAGTTGAGTTAGAAAGTGACTTGCTTGATGATGACTTGGACAAGGCCTTTGAGTTTAGAACGACGTCTCTTATACCTAGGATTAAGGCTGCTGAGAAACTCCTCGAGTTAGACAAAGAAGGTGACGATGATAGTAGTACTACTAATAGATCTTCAGGTGCACAAGTGAAGCTGCCTAAGCTAGAACTGCCGAAATTTAAAGGAGAAGTGACAGAATGGCAGTCCTTTTGGGACCAGTTCAGTTGCCATGTAGACAATTCAGATATACCAGTAAATAAGTACGTTTTCGTTTATTTAGCGTCATTGCTGGAAGGAGAAGCCAAATCAGTTATCTCAGGTCTATCTCACACAAGTGTAAATTATAAGATTGCATATGATCTACTTAAGGAGAGATTTGGAAGGCCTGAGAGGATGATATCTGCCCATGTTCAAGCACTTTTAAATGGCAAGGTTCCTGTTAAGGCAGGAGGCCCTAAGTATGTTTACCTGCTGTGGAATCTACAGGATGAGTTGTTGACGCATATCAGAAGTTTAGAGGCTTTAGGTGTATCTGGTAAGCAGTGCGAATTTTTCCTGACGCCAATTATTCTTTCTTGTCTTCCGAGTGAAATATGAATGGAGTGGGCTAGGAAAAGCGCTGGTCATGAAAGTGATTTGGAATGGCTTCTGAAATTCTTACAAGAAGAAATTGAAACTATTGAAAGATCTGAGACATTTAAAGAAAATCCTAGTGTATCTGAAGAAAAAAGAAACTGGCACTCTAAGGGCTCAAGGGAGAAGGTAACCTCTGCATCTGCTCTGCATACCTCATCAGAAGTTGAATATCCTATCTGTGGATTTTGTGCTAAAAAACATAAAACAGAAAATTGTTATGAAACCTTGAAATTGAATGGGCCACAGCGTGCTGAGAAAATAAAATCTGCTGGATTGTGCTTTAAGTGTTTAAAAAAGGGTCATTTAGCTAAAGGGTGTTATTCCAAGTGTAAAAAATGTAATGGAAAACATAACCTCATAATGTGTGGTATTAAGTTGGATTCAAATAAGGATAATGACTCCATAAAGGTTGCAGTAGAGAACAGGTCTGAAATTGTAAATAAAGGTAATGAGCAAGGTTCCTCTGTTAATTTTGCTGGAGCTGCTTTTCATAACGTTGCTTCTACAAATGTAACTTGTACTATTTTACAAACTGCAAAGGTTCGTGTTGTGGGATCTAATGGCATACCTATTGAAGCAAGAGCTTTGTTTGACAGTGGGTCTGACCGTACTTATGTTAGTAGTAATATTGTAAAGAAATGTAAACCTGAGTGGATTACTAGTCAGCCCCTTGCATATTCAGTGTTTGGAGGTGACAAGTCAAGTAAGAGTAGCCTAAGTAACATTTATAAATTGAAGGTACTTGATCGTAATAATTTATCACATTTGTTGACAGCTGTTGAGATTCCTAAGATATGTCAGCCCTTGATTAGACCAGTTATTCCAAATAATATGTTAAACGCCTTTTCTCATGTACAACTTGCTGATGACTATCAGAATAATTCACATGTGAATATTGATAGGTTTGGATGCATACTGGCAGATCATAAAGTCTGATGATGTAATTCAATTTGATGGAATTGTAGCTCAAAACTGTATTTGGTTGGGTACTGTCTGGTGCCTGGCATGCTAATCCTTTTTATCCCTGTACGTCATCTCAAATGTTGTGTATTTCAAAGGTATCTGATTATGATGTAAGTAAATTTTGGGATCTGGAATCTGTAGGGATTAGTCCTAAGGAGTCCAATAATCAATTAGAGTCAAATTTCACATTGCAGGAATTTTCTGAGAAAATTCAATTTGTTGAAGGTAGATATGAAGTAGCCCTACCTTGGAAAAGTGGAACAGCTAAGAGTGATCTAATAGATAATAAACAACTTGCTTTAAAGAGATTAAATAAATTACACTGTAAATTGGATAAGGATGTTAAGCTGAAAACTGAGTATTACAAGGTTTTTGATGAGTATGAAAAGGAGGGTATAATTGAGGAAATTCCTAGCAATGAGATTAGTAGTGGTTTCCCTATTTTTTATATGCCTCACAGACCTGTTGTAAGAGAGGCTAGTACAAGTACAAAGGTAAGACCTGTTTTTGATGCTTCCGCTGCTAGTTACAATGGAGTATCTTTGAATGATTGTCTCCAAACTGGCCCCTCTCTTAACCCCGACTTAGTAAAGATACTGATTCGATTTAGGAGATGGCCTATAGCCTTGTCAGGTGATATCAACAAGGCATTTTTACAAGTGAGTATGAGACGAGAAGATAGAGATGTACATCGTTTCTTACTGAAGTGTGAAAATGGTATTAGAATTATGAGATTTCGGCGTGTTCCATTTGGTAACACTGCCAGCCCCTTTTTATTAAATGCTACAATTCTATATCATCTTGAACAGTGTAAAATGACTGAGGTAATACAAGAGTTAAAAGAAAATATGTATGTAGATGATTGGTTGAGTGGTGCTGACAGCTTTAATGAAGCTTATGCCAAGTTCAGTGAGGCTCGTAAAGTTTTATCTCTGGCAGGTATGCCTTTGATCAAATGGGTTTCTAATAGTAAATTAGTGACTTCTAGATTTAATGATAGAATTAATCTTGTTAAAGAAGATGAAGCTACTAGTGTGTTAGGATTGCATTGGTATAACAATTCTGATACATTTTCCTTTCATGGAATTGAACTAAGCTCCAAGGTAGAGCTGGAGTTGACAAAACGATCAGTTTTGAGTCTTATTGCTAAATTATTTGATCCTCTGGGTCTTATAAGTCCCTTTGTAATGTATGGTAAAATACTCTTTCAGGACATTTGGAGATTGGGTCTTCTTTGGGATGATTTATTACCTCTGGAACTGCAGGTTAAGTTCAGAGGTGTGGGTCGAGAGTGCTAAATTTCTGAAATCTTGGAATGTTAATAGGTGCTATTTTCCTGATACTTCATGGGCAGGTCTTTGTAAAATTGAATTACATGCCTTTGGAGATGCTTCCACAAAGGGGTATGGTGCTTGTGTATATATACGAACCTGCTCCCAGGATGGTTCTTATAAGGTGTCATTGGTGGCATCCAGATCTAGAGTAGCACCTATCCAGACAGTAACTCTTCTTAGACTGGAATTAATGGGGAGTTTATTATGTTCAAGGTTAGTAGTTTTTGTAAAGAATGCTCTAAGTTTGGGTACTGATACCTCCCTCATATGTTGGACTGATTCTAAAATAGCACTTGCTTGGATTCAAGGAGACCCTTGTAAATGGAAACCCTTTGTAGCTAACAGAGTTACTGAAATCCAAAGTATAACTCCACCTAGCTGTTGGCATCATTGTTCAGGAATTGACAACCCCTCTGATTTGATATCCAGGGGGATGTTAGGTGATCAGCTTTTGGCTAACAGTTTATGGGTAAATGGTCCCTCCTGGCTATCTGAACCTTTGTATTTTTGTTATGAAGGTAAACAATTGTTTTCTACTATGGAAGAAGCTAATTGTAAGGACGATATGACTTGTGTTGCCCTCAGTTTAGACACATCTTTGTTTGAATTTGATAGATGGAGTCACTTTAGTAAAGCTCAGCATGTAATGGCTTGGGTTTTGAGATTTGTACATAACTGTAAAATGCATGTAATTAAATGTTTGGGAACTTCTGGCCCATTGACTTCAGATGAATTAGAGAAGGCCAAAACTAAAATGATTTATTGAGTACAGAGAGAAGTCTATCCCTCGGAAGTTAATGCTTTATTGAGAAAAAAACCTATTTCAAAGGGGTCAAGTTTGTGTAAATTGGATCCTTTTCTAGATGAGCAAGGTTTATTGAGAATTAAGGGTAGGCTTGAGCATGCAGATTTAACCTATGAAAGTAAACACCCAGTAATAATACCCAAATGTCACTTTGCTAAACTACTTGTCAGCTTTCAACATATATTTCTTAAAACATGCAGGTGTTTCTTCCATTATGTCTTCCTTAAGAAGTAGTTTTTGGTAATAGGAATTAGAGTATTAGCCAAGTCTGTCATCAAGAAATGTGTTAGATGTCAAAGACATGATTCAAGGGCTTGCAGTCAACCTGTAGCTCCTTTACCAGAATTAAGGGTGAAGGCTGCACCACCATTTACTGTAACTGGTCTCGACTTTGCTGGTCCTCTATTTTGTGCTGATTTTGCATCAAAAAAGTTTTATATTTTGTTTTTCATGTGTGCTGTAGTCCGCGCCATACATGTAGAGCTTACTGACTCCATGAGTGTCTTTGACTGTGTGCTCGCAATTCGCAGATTCATTGCTCGTAGGGGCCTTCCATCAGTGCTGTACTCCGATAATGCTAAGACCTTTGTTGCATGTGTCAGTGAATTGCAAAAGGTTTATGGACACCTGTCTCCCCACTGGAGATTTATAGTTCCTAGGTCTCCTTGGTGGGGAGGTTGGGTGGGATGTTTAATAAGATCAGTAAAGTCTGCTGTTCGAAAAACTTAAGGTGGTAATTATATTTCCAGGTGTGAATTAGAAACGACCTTACATGAAGTTGAGGCATGTGTAAATTCCAGGCCTTTGACTTTTGTTAGTGAAGAACCTGATGCCCCTGTCCCTTTATCTCCCTCTCATTTTCTTATTGGGAGAAGTACAGGTTTTCAAACTCCGGTGAACACTGACCCTTCTTGTATTTCAGCTAAGGATGTAAGTGATAGAGAAACCTTAAGAAGGCAGATCTTAAATAAGTTTTGGACTGTGTGGAGCAATGATTATATCAGGAATTTACCTTGTGTTGTTAAGGGTTTAGGGTT
>NC_061087.1:62242991-62275491 GCF_015104395.2 Macrobrachium nipponense | reverse complement strand
CCAGTCATTAAGCTATTTTTTCTATTGTCTAATTTTCCTTTTCGTTTTTTAAATCTTTCTTAGTCTTGTGTTTTATTTGGTATCTTTTATTTCTCTTGCATTTTTTTTTATTGGCTTTGTTGGCTATTGTAATTCACTGAGTTGCATTAGTTTTAAGTCACTATGTTTCTTTTCTGATAGTTTTTTTTTATGTTAAGACAATTTATAAAATTATTCTTGTGTTTGACGTTTCTTTGATTTTGTACTTTACAAGTAAAGCAAAAATTATGTTTTGGTGGTTTGCCTCTATTTTAGGTCGAAAATGGCTTAGTGTTAAAGCCGTAACGTACAATTGAAATGAATGATGTTGACTGTAGAACTTGTTTGGCTGTGCATGTTGTTTGACTCTTAATATTCTTTCGTTCTTTTTATGATGCCTAATTCTGTCTTAAACTTATATCAATATTTGTGAAAAAAGGATTCCTTGGGAGTATGAGACTGACTTTCTGATTGAGTCACTCTTTGATTCTACAGAGGGCATTATTCGATATACTTTTCATATACTGTCCAGTTTCTTCTATATGTATCTCGAGGTGAGCAGGGATAACGAGTAGTCAAGACGGAGGTTGCACTTCAACTAGTGATCATAATATTAATTTATCATTAAAACACTTCTGTGGGCGTCGTTAGGGGAATGCTTACATTTATTTTATTGCGAAAAGTTAGAATGTTTTCTTATGATATTACTATTTTGCGATTTAGCTATTCATCAAAAACTCTTTTCTCCAAAAAATGTACATATTAACTAGTAAATTAGGTAGCCAGGTAGGTTTCCGTCCCTTTTTTGTCTACTGGACGTTAGTTTTCTCATTAAAAAGATTTTTGAGGATACCCTAGGTAATGGATAAAATTGGTATCTTCAAGAAGTGCTCTTTGAATTTTCATATCTGTTGTTCCAGATACAGATACATTCTCAATAGCCTCTCTATATCCATAGACACAATATGGCTATAATTCTGCATGTGGTTTAGACTAACAAATTATTGGATTTTGATCATGAGGGTATAGAAATTTCCTTTGAACTAAAATTAACTGGGATAGCAGGCTCTCCATTTAAAACGAAAACTGTAGCCTTAAAAGGAAAATCACGAGGAAATTTTGTGCGACTTTCACCAGAATGCCCACGCACTTCTATCCCCTTAAAATATTTTTGTCCTATTATGATAAGAAATCGCTGATTAATAATAAATTGAAAATCAAAAATAATTTTATCAATAAAAGAAATCTACAATAATAAATGATGGCATTTTTTTTTAAATGTGTTTACACATCTATAATTTTACTGACAGTTGGTGTGAAAACAATATAAAGAAGTGAGCCAAATGCATAGCTGCAAAGATTTAAAAGAAAATGGATGCCTTTAACAGACAAAAGAAAACAAAGGGAAAGCGACTTCTCGCAAAACACCAGAATTAAATTCTTTTGGTGCGGCCATCGGTAACCACTTGTGAAACAAGTGACATTAGGGCTTATTCCTCTGATGTATTCTTTTAGATTTGGTCAGTCTTTGAAGAATAGAAGAGGTTCGAGGCGGACAAAGAAATCTTTCGTTCGAAGAAATAGAATGATTCTAATAAATTTCCATTAACAAGTATTTTAAGCCATTTTAAATTAATCCCAACCAAAAACTATGTCTAATATATTTTTCAATAAACAAATTATTTATCAGAAAGGTCATTAACATAACAGATTTTTTGAGTTACATAGTACGAACATTCAGGACATGATAAATTATCTATGTATGAGGATGTATATGTATAATTATATATATATATATATATATATAATATATATATATATATATATATATATATATATATATATATATAATTTATCATGTCCTGAATGTTTGTACTATGTGACCCGAAAAAATCTGTTATATTAGTGACCTTTCTGATAAATTATTTGTTTATTGAAAAATATATTAGACATAGTTTTTTGTTTGGGATTTATTTAAAAAGGCCTAATATATATACATATATACATATGTGTGTGTCTGTGTAAATATATATATATATATATATATATATATATATATATATATATATATATATTTCATTGTTTATAACAAAATATCTAATGGCATAATTTTCTTCAAAATCAGCATGGGTGAAACACCACTTGGCTGTTTGATGTGTATAGGATTCTCCTACAAAATGAACTTTGGGAAAGAGATGAAGTGCAAGCAAAGCTTTTTGCTAAGATATAAGTGGCGAAATTGTGGAATAAAGTTATCAGTTGAAATTTTGCAAAGTAATATGAATTAGAAATATTCTTTATCAAGTACTTTCAAGCATGGGTGATTCAAGAAATAAGTCTACCAATAGAAATGTAAATATTAGAGCAAGCACAGTAACCCCTTTGAAACGATAACAACAGCGATGGTTGAAGAATGATATCTGGAAAGACTAGATGAGAGATTGTTAGGATGTAAAAGAACAGTTGAGTAATCCTTCTTGTTATATAGCATTTTTTTATATTTTCAACCATTATTAAATAATTCATACATCACCTTTAACAAGGGAAAGGTCCTTAGCATGAAAATTCTTACATTGTGATATATCTATAATGCAAATATGTTAGTAAATGAGCTACTAAAGAAACTGATATATTTAAAAAAGTTTGATATAGATATGTCAGGACCATCGTCTCGTTTACTTCACATGTTTAGCAATACTCAAAACTAGCAGTAGGAATCTAAATTATTTTTTCTTTATGGATTTTTGGTAGATGATAAATATCTAGATTCTAGGTTCCTTATATATCTGCTACATTCTGTGATTCCAGGTACGCGGAAAATGATCAACTTTGGATAACATACCCATGCTGGTTTTAAGTACTTTTTGATGAGTTAATCATAAATGAAACTTGACAGTTATAGCTATACATTGTACCTTAACTTTCACCGAACTAAACTTACTCTGAGCACCCACATCATACTCAGCCGAACCACCTCTGTAATAACGTATGAAACCTACATACCCTTCGTAACCTAAGCTTTCCAAACTAAGTATTCTCTAATGTAATCTAGCTAACTGAAATTCATCTCATTGTTCCTGGAAAAAAAATTGACTTGTCACTATAGTAAACACTTTCATTCTACAACCTGACCTGCATGATATTCATAAAATATTAAGTAGATTTCTTTATTATGTTGATATTAGAAGAGTGGTGTTGTCTGACTAGATAACTTCAGGAATGATATTAGATTTTTCTTTTAATTATCTGATAATGTAACTTATACTCATTACTGTAATTGTTTCTTTCATAATCTTTCCGTCATCAATTTATCTTTGCCAAAAGTGTTTCATAAAAATAAGAAACACCAGTATCCAAATCAACAACTAAAATTTCCAGATGTAATGTAGTAATTTAGATATTCTAAAAAATACCTGATTTGCTTAACCCTGGACAGGTATCGCTATTTTGGTGCCCCTTTAAAGGTTTGTGGGGTCGAGCTCGACCCAAGCGGCCAGAAAAATTTGTGAAAATTCAAAAACTGTAGCTATGCTGTACATTTTAATTTCTGAAATCAATTTCACCATTGCCGAACACTACTGAGAAGATAAATCATACCCATCTACAAATTCATTATTGATTACAAATATACTTAAAAAATAAGTATATAATAAAATAATTTACAAAAACAATAAAAAAAAATACAGAATATGCTATATACACAAAAAAACTTAGAGAATCCTTCTTAAAACTATTATTTACAATATGTGATTGCCAGAAAAGATGTCGGACCCATAGAGGTCAAAATCTGAAATGAGATATAAAGGGTGAGTTTTTTTGGCCCCCCAAAAAAGCCAAAATTAAAAAAAAAATGTGGGTACCTAAATGAAATAGGAAGTGGCTAATTTATTTTACAGAATAAACTCATATTATCCTAGTACAGAATTATGTAAAAAGATCTGCACTAAGATGTAATTTATTTTTATATCAGAAATGTTATTCTCTCTCTCTCTCTCTCTCTCTCTCTCTCTCTCTCTCTCTCTCTCTCTCTCTGTCTCAAACAATAATTTACAAAAAATACGAAATACGCTATTTATAATATGTGACTGCCAAAAAAGGTGTCGGACCCATAGAGGTCAAAATGAAAAAAGATAGATAAAAGGTGTGTTTTTTGGCCCCAAAAATTGTCAAAATTTCACGAATTATTTTGGTACCTAAATGAAATAGAAAAAGGGAAATTTTTTATAGAATAAACTCATATTATCCTAGAATGGAAGTACGTAAAAAGATCTGCACTAAGATGCAATTTACTCTCGTATCAAAATTTTTATTCTCTCTCTCTCTCTCTCTCTGTGTCTCTGTCTCTGTCTCTGTCTATCTCTTTGTCTCTCACTCTGTCTCTCTCTCCCTCTCTTTCTCTCTCTCTACAGTGTGCCATGATTTATTGACATAAGCTCATGTAATCTGTCAGCAGAGAAAGCAGAGACCCACTACGTCACACCCCCTCTCTCCCTCTTGTGTGTAATCATTTCAAGGTCATCACCCTCGCGTCCAACTCTTTGTTACACAAACTTGGCTTCTTGCCTTATATGTAGAGTTGTCAGGAACCTCTAAATTATCAAAATCACTTTATAATTCCATTAGAAGTAAGTTGATGACATCCATCCCCAGAGAATACTGCCTGCTGGCCATTGTTGATGAAAAATGCAAAAACTGAGAAATTGGCATTCAAAAGAAATTGGAATAAATGGCAATATAAGTCAACTCAGCCACAACCAATGGCATGCATAATGTACACACACCACGTACCTACAGTTTCCAACAATATAAAACTATCCCAGACCCAAAAGTGTTAGACAGGAAATCACTACTTGATAACTTTGCCTTTGTATCCCACACATGTTCAAAACAAACTATTACTCAGAAAAGGGGACATGACAAAGGCAAGGCAAACGCAAGTTTTGACATGATCGTAGTGTGTGTTCTGCTATCCTCTTGCAGATCGATCACACCCAGATGCGAGATAGACGATGATTTATGGGAAAAAACATGTGTTTTGAAACACTCCTTGGGTCGTGCTCGCCCCAGCAATTTAAACAAGATTGCGCACTGATTATCGAAATCACTGGAAATCAAATTTAGGAAATATATGCGCATTAAAATCCAGTATCATTACTTTGGTGAAAATTTAAAGGTACAATTTTACCGTTTTTAAACTGTTTCTATTGACGGTTCATTGTAAAATAAGCTATTATTTAAAATAGTGAACCGTAGTTAATGTTATATACCTTAGTCGAAAAGAGTTACAAAGAGAAATTGCACAATAAATTCTATTAGCAATTACCTAATCTCGAATTAATTAAGTAACAGTTATAATAGAATAGCCTTTTTACCTGTGGACCAATATATAGTTATTTAGGGAATCCAAGTTAGTTTTACTTGAAATAAACAGAAAAGAGAGTATAGATTACTAATTCACTTATGAAAAATAAAATATTTGTAAATTTCGCTTGAACTCAGAGTGTAGATAGATATATGATAGTTCTTTCTGAAGCAGCTTCACAACTTAGTATCCTATACTATTGAAACATTTTTTTATATTATGAGACATAAGAACTACAACGACTCCAGTATGAAAGATTGCTGAGTTTTTGTACTGTAACATTGTTAGCAACAAATACAAATGGATTTCTTAACTGTATTCAGAAGGGTTGCTTGGTTGGGTGGTTGGCGAAGATTAAATAGATGGGCTCTGTGGCACCATAAGGAGTTGCAAGATTTACAAGTTTCTTGTGGATCTCTGATCCTACCCGCTAACAAAGAAGGGTGGCTGGACCATTGCAACAAAATCCGATAGAACTACATTCATCTTTATTATTTGTACAATGATGACAATAATGGATATACAGTCTAAATGAAGTTTTTGTAAGGGCAGTACATCCTAGTGTGTTAATATAAACAATGTTTATTACTGAAAGCAAAGCAAATACGAGCATAAAAACATTTCCCCTCGTAAACTGGTCTCAAACCATAATATTGAAGAAGCAAGATAGAAAGAATAAACAATAAAATTAAAAAAATCCCCTCTGCTAATATAATAATAATTATTTTAATTTTCATCTCAAATTATTTTTCAGCTTTGTTTTTACATTAACAATAATGTAAACCAATACATCTTTTATGATATTAAAAACTGGTCCTTATAATTATAAACACTCTCTCTCTCTCTCTCTCTCTCTCTCTCTCTCTCTCTCTCTCTCTCTCTCTCTCTCTCTAAAACAATGATTCCACCCTCTAAAGTGCTCTTTAGAGTTCCATCTGATCCACGTTATCCCTCGCAGGCATTGTTCTTTCCAGTCATTGTTGATTGGATCTGAGTTACGTCTCGCGCTAAGGCAATCTTCCCTAATGAATTCACCATGAGGCACAAGAGAATTGACTGAATTCCTAATCTAATCTATAAAATAAAACTGAATAAAAATGCCTCGTGAACCATGTTTTAGAAGTTTACAAAAGAAGAGTTTATATAGATATATATATATATATATATATATTATATATATATATATATATATATATATATATATATACTTCGTAATTGCTTTGTTTTAGTGCTAAACAAATTTTATATTAACATGAGCGCAGTAGAATGCACTACACATAGATAAACTCTTCATCTTCGTCGTCATCATTATTATCATTGTAATGAAACAAAAAGAAAATTATTTCTAATTTTGAATATTATTTTCCCCAGACTTCGAAATCATGAATACCAAAACCAAACTTATAAAGGATAAAATTCCAGAAGTTTCTAATCTAGCATTTGGTATCGACATATAGTTATTTTCTTACTGTTGCATTACAATGATAATAATGATGACGACGAAGATGGAGTTTTTCTATGTGTAGCGCATTTTACTGCGCTCATGTCAATATAAAATTTGTTTAACACTGAAAACAAAGCAATTACGAAGTAAAAAAAATCTCTTCTTTTGTAAACTTCTAAAACATGATTCTCTCAGTTCGTCTTCTAATTCGTTTCCGTGTGTCATTTCCCTCTCCATTTTTTCTCTTTCTGATGGGGAGAGGCAGTTCTTTTTCTTTATGTTTCTTACTTGGTCTGCCAGCCTCTGCTATGTTTGGGGGGTGTTATTCCTCTAATTCCAGATGTTGACCAACCATTTTCTATGTCCTCTCTCCGTCGGGTTGCTTCTGATGTTGCATCTCCATATTTCCTTACTTTCTTCTCTTGTCCATTTCTTCCTCTGGTTTGCTTCTGTAGCTCTAATCTCTGGCTGTTGGTTACTGTAGTTGTGGTGGTCAGTTGCTGGATGACGACCTCCAATTGCGTTGAATACCTGGCTGCCGGACGAAGCTCCTCTGTTGCCAGAGGTTCCATTTACGTCGTTGTCGTTTAATCCTTCATTTCTTTCCATCAGTGCTGAGTTTTGCTATTTACCGCATAGCTGGATCCTTCCCCATCAGGAATAGGTACCCATTTACAGCTGAGTACATTGAGGAAATTATGGTAAAGATCCTTTCCCAAGGACTGACCAGCCCCAATGTTGCTTAACCAGTCCATTGACTATCTAACCCACTCTGCCACGGCGCCACATTATTATTATCATTATTAATTATATATTAATATATTTTTTTTGCTCTATCACAGTCCTCCAATTCGACTGGGTGGTATTTATAGTGTGGGGTTCCGAGTTGCATCCTGCCTCCTTAGGAGTCCCATCACTCTTTACTATGTGCGCCGTTTCTAGGATCACACTCTTCTGCATGAGTCCTGGAGCTACTTCAGCGTCTAGTTTTTCTAGATTCCTTTTCAGGGATCTTGGGATCGAGCCTAGTGCTCCTATGATAATATGATTATATTATATTATTATTATTATTATTATTTATTTTTTTTTTTTTGCTCTATCACACTCCTCCAATTCGACTGGGTGGTATTTATAGTGTGGGGTTCCGGGTTGCATCCTGCCTCCTTAGGAGTCCATCACTTTTCTTACTATGTGTGCCGTTTCTAGGATCACACTCTTCTGCATGAGTCCTGGAGCTACTTCAGCGTCTAGTTTTTCTAGATTCCTTTTCAGGATCTTGGGATCGTGCCTAGTGCTCCTATGATTATGGGTACGATTTCCACTGGCATATCCCATATCCTTCTTATTTCTATTTTCAGATCTTGATACTTATCCCTTTTTTCCCTCTCTTTCTCTTCAACTCTGGTGTCCCATGGTATTGCGACATCAATGAGTGATACTTTCTTCTTGACTTTGTCAATCAACGTCACGTCTGGTCTGTTTGCACGTATCACCCTATCCGTCCTGATACCATAGTCCCAGAGGATCTTTGCCTGATCGTTTTCTATCACTCCTTCAGGTTGGTGGTCGTACCACTTATTACTGCAAAGGTAGCTGATGTTTCTTGCACAGGCTCCAGTGGAGGGCTTTTGCCACTGAATCATGCCTCTTTTTGTACTGGTTCTGTGCAAGTGCCGGGCATTCGCTTGCTATGTGGTTTATGGTTTCATTTTTCGTATTGCACTTCCTACTTATGGGAGAGATGTTATTTCCGTCTATCGTTCTTTGAACATATCTGGTTCTTAGGGCCTGATCTTGTGCCGCTGTTATCAATCCTTCAGTTTCCTTCTTTAGCTCTCCCTTCTGTAGCCATTGCCATGTGTCATCGCTGGCTAGTTCTTTAGTCTGTCTCATGTATTGTCCGTGCATTGGTTTGTTGTGCCAGTCCTCTGTTCTGTCTGTCATTCTCCTGTCTCTGTATATTTCTGGGTCTTCGTCTACTTTTATTAGTCCTTCTTCCCATGCACTCTTTAGCCACTCGTCTTCACTGGTTTTCAGATATTGCCCCAGTGCTCTGTTCTCTATGTTGACGCAGTCCTCTATACTTAGTAGTCCTCTCCCTCCTTCCTTTCGTGTTATGTATAGTCTCTCCGTATTTGCTCTTGGGTGTAGTGCTTTGTGTATTGTCATATGTTTCCTGGTTTTCTGATCTATGCTGCGGAGTTCTGCCTTCGTCCATTCCACTATTCCTGCGCTGTATCTGATTACTGGCACTGCCCATGTGTTTATGGCTTTTATCATATTTCCGCCGTTGAGTTTTGACTTGAGTATCGCCTTGAGTCTCTGAATATATTCTTTCCTGATCGTGTCCTTCATCTCTTGGTGTTTTATATCCCCTCCTTCCATTATTCCCAGGTATTTGTATCCTGTCTCATCTATGTGTTTGATGTTGCTCCTATCTGGTAGCTTTATCCCTTCAGTGCATACTATTATTATTATTATATTATTATTATTATTGCTTAGGCTCACAAGCTCCATGAAGCTGTACAGCCTTTCTCCTAGGCCCAATAACTAACTAGCTGTCATCATCTGTTAGTAGTGGTGGAATGGAAGACGAGCCTGGCCCAAAGATAAATAATGACAATTTGGTCCACCGCAGATTAGGCTAAGTAATTCCTTCAAATTTCCTCTTTCAGGAATTACTCTAATTTCTCTCAGATATATGGTAAAATTCGATGTGATTTAATCATGCTTAACCTTCTCCTTTAAACTTATTTTGAATAGTCTTTCTTCGTATAACAACTCCGATCGAGTAAACATATCTGAAGGGGATCAAACAGCATTAGAAAAATGTAATCCTTTCAAACCAACCTATTTTTACCATTTCCAAATAAATTTCTCAAGTCATGTTGACGAGGATTTAAGAGAGCTTCGTACTTATCTTAGGGAAATAGTGTGCATTTATTTAATAAGGTTCTGATAATTTTGGATTCCTTTTTATGTGGTAGAATACTTTTTTTACTGTGACTAATCAAGTTTTATTTTAGTCCTGTCTTCCATGATGGAAATTTTGCTCCCAGAGCTGAGATGCTTCATATTTTGCCCCCATCTAAAGAGGGATGAATAAAAGATAATGTTCATATCTGATGGACACGCCCTTGTTCGTTCTCGCGGTTGTTTTTCCTCTCTAATGCATTATGATTTTTCTTTTTTGCCATGGATACTATTTTAACAACGGTTCCAGAAAGCCTAAACAGATATGCAACATTTTTCACGTGTCCTTATACCACCTATTGCAGCAACTTCTTTGCTTATCGAACATCAGTAGTATCTCTCTGACCGTACTGCAGAGCCATGGACTTTTCTCTCTGTTGACATTTTCCACGACTTTTTTCTCTCACGAACTGTCAAAACGCGAATAACTTATTTGTTTGCAGCCCAGTTCTTTTCCTTTGGACTTGATTTCCTAGTTTTATTTTGTTCTTGTCATAGTAAGGATACTGCTATTACTCTTTACGTGAGTGTTACTACTAATTGCGAAGATCCATCCAAGTAATTTATAAACATAAGACTAAATGGGTTTGTTATTTTAGGGAGAAATTGTTTTTGTAAATGAAACCCGAAGCCACTGAAATGGGTTGGTTCACATTGCTATCAACTTAGGGGCCTATTACTTTTCAGTTATATAAGAATGTTGTGTATACTATAAAAAGGTAGGACATCGTGCCAAAATGTAGATAATGTAGTCATGCTGACCACACACACTGGCATGAAAGGCTACTTAGAAGGAAAACTATAATTCTCTCATGAAGAGAGGTTTCCTTTATGAATGAAGGTTTATGTCTAGATTTGTATTAATCATTATCTTTATTATTACATATCATTTCAGTAATCAGTATATTAGTCATACTTCATTTAATTTTATGAACAAATTTCAGCTAAAAATCTATTGCATCTATACGCCAAGACGAGTTAGAGTAAGCACTTTACTTCCATTATAATATCGAATGTGAATCCAGAGATAGCTACGGCAATCTACATCTCACACAATATAGCTATGACCTTTAATAACATGAAAAAGAAAGGACTGAGATTTGAAAACTTTTACTGTTGATGTTCTATTCTGTAATGAACCATTAAAAAACGTAGTAAATATTCGTTTACTTCAAAGAAAATATTAATTTCTTTTAACACTGAAAGAAAATAACCTTAAGATCTGGACATGAACAGATTTAAAATCGGAATTTAATGTAAGTTCACTTTCTATTTGCACCGTTAATCCTTAAACTATTAAAAGAAATTCAGTAAAGCCGGCCATTTCTCGTTTTATTGCGTAAAGGTTATCCAAGACATATTCTCTCGAAAGAGAAGTGGATGGAGTGGAACTGTCTTCAAGTCCAAAGAAAGGTAATTAGCGCTTCCTGTTACTCCTTTGAATTGAATCTTATTACTCAAGAGAAACGTGCTCGGGGTTTAATCTCAAAGGATGCAAGTGGCTGAGAAGAGACTAACGAATAAGATATCCAGTAATGAAGCATGAAAGTGCGTGTACACACATTATTATTTATATAGGACCCATAAGAATTAGATTATGTAATATACAAGAGACTTTTTTCAGAAAACTTGGAATAAAAAGAGAAATTTACTGTTTATACACTAGGCAGTCGATTATAATAGCAGATGGAGGCTATTACTATATGGCAACAAACACGCTTATTTAGGGCTTTTGGGCCTTAGCTTCAATCACGACAAAGATTTTCCTGGTGGAGTTTCAGCAAGAAAGTAATGTAATCACGGACGTGATTATATTACTTTCTTGCTGTAGCCATGCCGAAATGGATGTGTGCATACATTATGTCTAAGTATCTGGCAATTCAAAGTGGTAAGCTGCAATGGTTTTTCATCTACATGAGAAATTTTGTTGACAGCACCAGTCCATGTAATCTACCAGAGAAATTCTTTACAATTTCGTTTCTTTATGAGATACATACTATTACGTCATCGACGTATTTATATTCATATTGCATTATGTGAAATGATATTGTTGGATATTTTCTATAAAATAATCTATAAAAAGATCCAGTTATACAAGTGAAAATGGATTCCCCATCGTCAAAATTTTGAGAGTAATATATCCCGACGAATTAAAACATAGCTTAATGAATTTTGTTACTAAGGATGTAGAGAATGTTTAAGCCAGCTTGTCTGTTTTCTAGAGTATCAGATAGAAATTTGGGCGAATCATTAATTGTGCCTTTGACGAATAACGATACTGAATCGAAGCTCACAAGCCTGGAATACTCCTATTCTGTAAATAGTGTAGTTTATTTTTTCTTTATTAAGTTCCGTTATCATTTACAGTAGAATATGAAATTTAGAAGTGGACTAAGAATATCAATGGCATATTTTAGCAAACTTTATAAAGACTAACCAAAAGTGTTAGCTGGTCCACTGGTAGAGTGGTTAGTGTCGTGGAATGCCACTCAGAAGTCGCAGGTTCGCGTCTCCCACAGGGCTCTGAAAAATCACTGGCTCTGTACCATGATCAGTTACTGCTGCAGTGTGAGGTTTGTGGTTGGAGGTTGGTAGCAATGTTCTTTGGAAGCTTGAATTTCAAGTCAATGGCCCCCGTTCCATGTGAATAGCTTTCATTTACCGGAATGATAATTAATGATAATAATAACTGGTCTGGAAATGAAATTTAAGTGTCTGAACAGATAAGTAAGGTAGGTGAGAACCCATTTTCCCTTAGTACTGTTTTCACTTGTTTGTTGAAATTACTATTTATGATTATATATAGGCTTTTGAAACAGTTATTAAATCATTTATATTAATTAGTATTGCTAGAAAGTAACGAAGTATAACATGACATTCTGGATTTAAAATGAGTTTATGAGGCGCAGAAGAGAGGAAATGTGTGTTAATTAACTTGCCTATAGAGAGAGGGTTAGATGTTTTTGCAGTACCTGGGACAAACGTGAACGAAATTTTTCGCAAAAATACGAAGGACGAAGAATATTTGTGTCCGTGGTATCTGAGTTGCCGAACTAGGAAAGGGTACTATAACGTAGGACGAAAGAATACAATTGTATGCACCACGAGGATTGTTTGGGTAAGACTGAGTGTGGTAAGAGCAAAAATTAAATATAGAGTGTATATAGCCCAAGAATCAATGTGAAATACGTTGGAGTAGATTGTTTTTGAGAATAGCTCAATATGTCCATGGCTGTGATTAGAGATTATGAAAGGGGGCTTGTAATAGGTAATTTAAATATAAAAGAAAGCGGATGGAGTTTCCGGTCCATAGAGAATAAGAAGCGTCTTGTGGAAAGATTTTTCAAAGGGTGCTTCATAGTTGGAATTACGTGGTTTTGAAGTAGAACTGGGAAAGATTTCGAAAGAGATGAGAAGAAAGGGGTTGAAAGAAGGCATTCGTCGTGGTAAAGTGTTTTAATTGAACTGTAGTTGGTGGTGTTTTTGATAAAGCTGGCTTTATGCTAGCACGGGCTTCATCTCCTAGTGCAACCCGTGAGTGCCATACAATGTCTGAAGTGAAAAAGTAATTGTCTTGGATAAATTAGTACAAATAATGTTGTGAAAATGTGAAAATACCCTCAGGTACATAGCAGAAGAGAACTTGCGATAATAGCGAGTCCTGGCGAGTTATAGAGGCCCAGTAAGAAAAAAAAAATTCCTCGTAAGAGCAAAAGCGGGAAATTAAAACAATCTACGGCGATTCCATGTCGTATTTAACCTACTTCAAACGTAAAGAAAATACAAGAATTTACCTTTAGGAGGAAAAGAAAACCATATTTAGCCAGGAAAAAATAAGTTTTCCCCCGATTCTGTAGGGGAAGCGTCGGGTTGTGCTTGTCTGTAGAGGAGAACTGTGCACTGTTAAAGTATTTAATGGCACTTGGCCTGTCGTGGAGCCTCAAAGGAGGACGGTTGAGTAAGAGCATAATTATGTTTTGATTTTATTTCCCTTATAAGTCAATAACGAAAAGAGGTAACGGCCGAAGTGGAAGGATTCGGTCGTTCGATGTTAGGTGCCGAGAAGGGAAAGGGAATGCTTTAGGGAGAGGAACATGGTGACCGCCAATCAAAGTGATTAACAAGAAAATCGTCTGGGTTGGGCGTGCCGTACTCTTGGTGAGCCTAATTTAGGAATTGACTAATGAAAATAATTACATCCCAGTAGGACACTCCAGTTTGGTCCCTAATAGGTTCCAAGAAATTCTTCAGGAAAAGACCGAGTTCCACTCGAGAACACAATGTCTTCTTTCATGTGCTCCGGAGGTAGGAAAGAAGGCTGGAATGTAAGACTGTTGCGAGACAGTTGCAGGATGATTGGGAGGTCCGAGGTTCATGCATTTTGTTTATTGTGGTGTCGTAAATTATTTTGAGTAAGGTTACTCGGTAGGTAATTGCAGAAAAAATTATTTACATTTTTCTCAGAAATGTCGCTATAAATTTAACTTGAACGAATATTGTAAAGCTTACCACTACATTTAAGTATCAATGATTTCAAGATTGTAGAATATGATTGAAAGCTATTGGAAGTCAAGCAAATCACAAACAAAATAAAACTTTGAAGCTCCGCCCCTTTTTAAAGTTGCCAGATGTAGCATCATTTGAGCAATGTGTCCGGAGATTTAAGAAGCTGTATCATCACTTTTCTTGCCAATGGTACACGCCGGCAATTAGTACAAATGACAGACGCATTATTCATGAAATAGCATAGAACCTGCTTATTTATCTAGAAAGACAATATCTATTCACATTTATCATCTGGAACTAAATAGTTATTATCCTTTCAGAATAAAGAACAGGATCACCGAAGCAACCACAACTTTATTCAAAAGATTTCCTTATTGAATTTGAAATAAAGACAATCATTACAATTAGTATTACGATGGTTAAGAAAAATAAGTCTGTATTTATTTGAGAAATCAAATTCTCTATAAAGAATTTAACTAAATTTTAAAAAATCCCTCTTTTATTCATTAAAAGATTTCCTGAGTGCTTCCTTGAGATAGACTCTTAATAAGGTACAAGCACTTTTATCCTTACGATATGCAATTAGCGATTCTCTTTACTCTCTTGGATTGTGTTTTCCTCTCGGAACGTGTTTAGAATTAATCAGTAAAAAGCTTTAAGTAATTAAAAGGGGATAGGAAGATAAATGAAAAAGAAAGATAGGAAATTAGTCCCGAAGAAATTAAGATAATCAAGGGACCTACCAGGGAATAATCAAAGGCGGGAAAGGAACATCAAGGAATTTTAAAACTGAACCAAATTAGAAATGCCTTTGAATGATTAACCTTTCACTGATTTTCTTTGAAGGTATTACACCAAAGAATAATGACGACACTAACGAGAATGCTTCATTTGCGCCAATGTTCTTAAAAGAATGAAAACGGAGAGGGACTAAATTATTCTCCAGTTAATTAAAATTATCATTACAGAAGATGAACCCTATTCACATGGAACAAGCCTCATGAGGCCATTGACTTGAAATTCAAACTTATAACGAGTATGGTGTTCATCTGAAAAAAAGCAACAGAAGGTAATAGGCAATACAGAAAGAAGAGACCAGATATTAGAAAAGAGAGAAGTAAAATAACACATAGATAAGTAAATTAATAAAATTTAAGCAAATTATTGAAATACAAGGAGTATTGTTTTTGGGTAGTAATGCGCTGCATCTTCGCTTTACCTTTTAGATGTTTCTGTTACAAGTATCCTCAGAGAGGCTGTTCCACAGTTCAACGATGTGAGGAATTAAGGACCTCCGGAACTGAGAAGGTCGACAGCGAGGCATACTTAATGTATAATAATGCTACTGCTACTGGTTGCTCTCGGCAGGAAAAAATTTTCAGGGATTAGTTGTCAATGTGAAAGATCTCTGTTAAAATACAGCTTACGAAAAATTGACAAACAATAGATCATCAGTCGATGGCTCAAGCCATAACTACTACTGTTAGGAAACAGAGAACAGTAGTATTCCAGTATTCTAGTAAATGAAGGACAAACAACCTAAAACAGATTGCATTGATTTTATCACTGTTATAAATATATTAGTCCATAAGTACAACACCTGACTTTCTTCTGGCATTTGCTGAAGCTTTCATTAGATGTTTTTCAAGAGTAAGATGTGAGCCAAAAGCTACACTAAGTATGTATAGCCATAGCTTTAGACCCACTAATTTGTACAGAATCAAAAGTGCTTTCGTTTTGCTGGAGGCCAGCTTAATCCCCTACCGACTACACTATTCACTAATCCGCACCATGTTACGTCTGAGACTAGGAGCAGCTTTACTTTTCTTAAGTGGAGATTTCACTGCACTCACCAGTGTTACATAATTGGCATACTGAACAATTTTGTTTTCCAGGCCAACCACCATATCACTTGCATACACTAAAAACAGCCAAGAACAATGAACAATAACCTGCGGAACTTAAGACACAATTGGTGTTGGTTCGCTAAAGATCCCATCAAGAAAAAACGCATTGCTGCTGCTGCTGCTGCTGCCTGCCTACTACTAAACTGAAAGCAGCACTAAAATCTATTTGAAAATATACTACACTTAAAAGCCATCTCAAGGATCTATTGGAAATTGCATGTCAACTCCAAAATAGTATTCAAGTACCTAATTGCTTCCGATTTGCATATTGACTATCAGCTAACAATCCTCACATTCCATATATGTACTTTCATGGTGGCTAAATGATAAGTTTTTCTGCAGCTTCGGAGAGAACAATGAGAATAAAACTGGGCCTATATTGACTGAAGCATGCAGATATATCTCTCTTTGGAGCATGCACCACATTATTACTATGCCTGTGATCATCCACAAAGATACTACGTCGACTAAAAGGTATATAGAATCTGGTGTACTGAATGTGCACAAGAAACACATAAGCAAGGAAAAGAGACTATCATTATTCCAATTCTTTGAGTAGGCAGTCCTTTATCTGGTATTTCTATTGCTAATGTTTCTGATACCAGCACTCTTCCATGATATCATGCCTACTTGTACCACTCCTGAAGAAGAGAAGATTGATGATTCTACAATGAAGCAAAGAAAACCGGGTATTTTTATCATTACAACATATTTCCCCAGATCCTGTACTTGTCTATGAGTAGTTCATTTATAGGGTGTAAAAGAAATCGTACTATATTTGTAAGATGATACTTGACATAAAAAATTTAAAAAGTCTAATAAATTTAATACTACTAGGGTGAAGTTTGTAAAAGTTTAGCCAAATACCATTTTGAATAACGGATCCCTAATAAAAAGTTTGTTTATTGGTTCATTATCGACGTCAAAGTTTCATGGCCTGTAGCATGTAATGAAGAAATTCAATGTTCGTGAGTCACGATGTGGCTGAAAGAATGTCACCCTCGACGTAGACACTGTTAGGTTATAGTGAAAGTGAGGAAATTATAAATGAAAATACCTTTAAAAATAATGTCTTAGAAAGAGAAAAACAGTGTCTGATGGGATTTTGCATGGTTACTAATGGAAATTCTTTATGAAAATAAAAAAGAAAGGGATACTAAAAGTAGGACAGCTGATAGTACGAAACAGAAATAAAACCAAAGTTGGGTGGTATTGAATAATATTCGAAAGTAATAGGTACATGGATGAACTAATGACCTTAACGAACAGAAGCATAAATGTACAACATATGAAAATACAGTTTGATTTTTTTGGATTCTCGGCAGCCATGCAGTCCGTGTAAGGTAGAAGTAATGAGGAAATTCCAGTTGGCACAGAATTAATCTTATATAGATAACACCGATACCTAATAATATCTTGGATCTTGAACAGGAGTAGTGAATAAGAGGATGACCAATACAAACAAAAATATATCCAAGAATTTTCGTCAGGTAATATCAATAAATAAAATCCATTACCATTGGACCGCCAGTATCTTAAAGGAGACATAAGCTGAAATTATTCTATTGTTGTAATAAATGCTTCGTAAAGAACTGCACGAGATTCAGAAAATATCTAACTTTTGCTCATTAAAGGATTCCCCAGTTGCTTCTTTGAGACAGACTCTTAATAAGGCACAAGCACTTTTATCGTTACGACATGCAATTACCGTTTCTCTTTACTCCCGCGGATTGCACTCGATTTTCCTCTCGGAAGGTGTTTAGAATTAATCAGTAAAAAGCCCTAAGTAATTAAAAGGGGATAGGAAGATAAAGGGAAAGGAAAGACAGGTAATTAGTCTCGAAGGAAATTAAAATAATCTAGACACCTAGCAAAGAGGGCACAATAAAAGACAGACAAGGAAAGGAACATCATGGAAATATAGTGATCGATATTAAATGGAGACGCTATCTAATAACTTTCATTTACTTCCCTTAAGGTATTCCACTAAAGGGATTTAAAACAAGTCAGAAGACCATATTCGCTCCAATGTCTCTAGAAGTAAGAAATTAACAATAAGAATTATTCACATATCGAAGATTCATGAAATATTTTCAGAAAATTAAAAACCAAGTAGATTGATATAGTTATACAGTTATACTGACAAATACACACAATTTTATCAAACATTCACACACACACACACACACACGTTTGAAAGACGTAATTGGTTGTGAATTTTTGTCACATTTTCCGTGATATTCTTTATAACAACAAACAATACCTAAAAACGTCTTATAATAAATTCATTCCATCTCGCAGTAAACACTGAAGGGTGATGTACAAGTAATAAGTGATCCGTCTCCAGATGGACTTGAACCACTGTACCACTTGGCTAGCAAGAGAGGTATAAGATGATATCGATTCTGTCGTACTTATGACTCTAACGCTGGCTGACGAAATTCAGCCACTCGTGTTTTTCCTGTGGTTTATCTTTCCAAAAAGTCTGTTCATATCTGGCCTCCCCTGTGGTACCAACAGGAGTCCAGCTAACATGCTCCCAAGGATTATAACTACGATGTGCAAACCATCTCCATCTACTTTCTATAATTAAGACGTTTACATCTCGAACTTATGTAATTTCCAATATGGTATCATTTGTAACTTTGTTCTCCCACGTGACTCTTAATGTAGCTGTATTTTCAAATGAATAAAATCCATTGCACTAGATGTTAATTACCTTGTAATAGTCTATTTGATTTTCCGATCTTAATCTGCCCATTCTTTTAAATTTCACTCTTAGTTGATCTTTCACTAACCTCTAACTAGTGAGAAGCTGTACTGGGTATAATTGTTCCTGATTTTGTTAAAGATTTGGTATTAACAATCCTTCCAATGGCTAGTGTCACTTTATCTTTTTCTGCATGCTGGATATGGATATATTCATTATTACTGACATAAATAGAATTATTTTTTAGTTACCACTTTTAGTGAGGTCCCCTTTCTTTGGTAGTACATTTACTATGAATTTTATTGGAAATCTTCAGGTTTTCCTTCCTTATAATATACTCGGAATAACAGTCTAGTAGTATACAAGTGTCATTTAATTTTTATTTCTGCAGTGAGTCAGGCATAGCCTGGTGATTTCCATCTACTAAGCTTTTATCAATAATTGTTCGCCCTGAGATAAAAATTCATTCATTGGAACATTCCCTCCTTTAACTTCTGTAATAGTCAAAGCATCTGCATTATATCTCACTCATGATCTAACGAAAATGTGTCACCCAGCATAGTCTTTCTTTTCTTCTGAGGTTATGATTAACTCATCCTTCCCTTTTACAGGTATTTTACTATTTTTCTTTAGACCATAAATGTCACCTTTTAAATAAGAAGGCTTTACACCTAGTCTAGTTCGTTGTATGCTTCTTATCTGGTATGGTTATAAGAGCTGCAATTTTATTCGACATTTAGTTGCAAACACTCTCAATGAATATCTTTTTAGAAGTTTTCCTGTACTAAATCTAGATACATGAATAAGGAAATAATGGTTGTATAGCCTATTGAAATGTCTAAGGGGACATTTTTTTTTATTTTGTCCAAGAAATGAAATGCTTATGGAAGAGTTTGTTGTCTGCTCCTCCTAAAATATCGTACGAACTGGAGTAAGTACACCTGGACTTAGATATATCCAAGGAGTCTTTATGGGAACATAATCTACATCAATATCATTGATGGCATAGCATGAACAACGACATAGGATGTAATTCATTAATAAAAGGGAGATTATGCCCCCGTTTCTGTTACAACCGATGATTCTATTACTACTGTCAATCCAGTGACATATCAGCACTCATTTAGTGTCACTACCTATCTGGTAACTAAAGGGCAGATTAATCAACCTGTTAATTTGATGTAATTAATCTTTTAAGATTCAAATACTGAAGCTGCACATCATATGAAGTCTAATCTGAAAGATAATAATGCTAAATTCTTTAAAACATGCAAGTGTATATCATTTGAAGGAGGTATTCGACTGGGATTAAGAGGGCTTTAATCTATGGGTGTATGGCTATACGACAAAATACAGATGAAAGATAATGGACCTCGTTTTCATTGTGCTGTTTCCATTAATCCAAAATATTTCTTATTTTTCTCACAATGCATTAGTGATTAAGCAGGAAATGTCTCCTTATGATTTCATTTTATTGCTTAAGAGGTTTTTATCTTTTTAAATTTGAAGGTGATATGGTTGATCCCGTAATGTCATTGGCAAAGCACTAAACAATTTTATTTCCCATGGTTAGGCCAGCTAAAAGACGTTCATTGCCCCTTGATAAACATCAGGGTATACTAGTTTTTTTTTTTTAGATATGTGAAAGAAAATAAGGATAATGCTAATGAATTTATACGGTTGAAAAGTGATGAACAAGGAGAAATCAGGGATGATATCAAGTTGTTTCTCACAATAAACATAGGAGCCAATTTCTGTTGATACTTTGTAACCTTAGGTTGTATGAAGTAGGTGACAAGAATGTTCAAATACTACTGACAATGGGGTTTCATTCAGCTCATTATTGCAAAAGATCTCCTCTGATATTCATGGGAAAAAATTTACAAAGATCACAAGTGGCACTGATCTTAACAGGAGCAATATAAGTTGATGGGTATACTGTATTACATGAGCAATTGTATTATTACAAGAATGTATATTATGTTATATATGGTTATAGGTATTAAATTTAGTTATTTCAAGCAACCGACTAAGAAATTCCATAAATATAATAGACTGACAATAAAAGAAAAAATAAATCAGTTGACAAATATATATTGCTCTAAATTTTGTAATACTTGCAGAAAACTACGCTGGTATTTATAAGGTCCTAAAGATTGATGGACTCTTTAAAGAAAAAAATACTTATAGTCAATGCGATATAATTGATAAATGCATAATACCTGAAAACAATCTGGAAAATTATGCATTCAAAAATATATTTTTGATGAAAACTGTACTGGGCATGGTCATCATTTCAAGGTACATCTTGGGGCGATAATCAGGCCAGTGTATGTGTTTATGTTGGTGGAGTAGAATTCAGGGAGAGCTGTCGTTTTCACAGACGTTTTTATTAATACAATGCTCAGAACAGTAGTATTCTCTAATCTACACTGGTAATATCAAAGTCATTAAGATAACTGGACAAAAACGAATATTTCAAATAATACCCAGCCATACGGTTTTTTCCTAAAAAGACGGAAATAAATTAAAAATATCACAGTCGATAGTAGGAATCAAAGGTAAACTTAAAGAGAGCTTATGTTGAAGGATATGTAAAATTCGTAGATATATAAATTATGTAAGTACATTAAGAAATGGAAACAAAGTAATAGTCTCTCGATGGACACGATACATAGAATAAAAAAGAAAAAAAAATCAGCCAGGCACATATTAGCTATTTAATTATGCCTATTACAAGAGGAAAGAAAAATTGGGAAACTTGCATAAAAAGAGAAGCTTCATAGGACATAGAACTTGAAATTGCATAAATAAAATCGATTGTCTATTTATGTTTTATTACTTGCAAAGAAAAGGCTTTTAAAATTCTAAAATAAAGAACGGGATTAATAGTGCAAACAGACTCTATCCGAGAAATTTCCTTATCATTAGCCAATTTTATCCATTTCTAATAGCCTTCCAGCGTCCTCAAAGAAAAAATAAAAATATTATTCCTTTAACAACAAATGCTTTATAAACGATTGCATTAAAGTTAGGGAATATTTTATTTTTGTCGATAGATGATTTTCTTGGAGCATCCTTAAGGAAGCCTTAATAAGACACAGGCAATTTTATTATCAAGATAATTATGCAATACCGTTTCTCTTTGCTCCCTCTGATTACATTTTATTTTTCTTATGGAAAGTGTTTAGAATTAATCTGTAGAACGTTTCAATAATTAAAAAGGAATAGGAAGATAAAGGCCAAGGAGAGTCTGGCAATTAGCCCTGAAGGAATCTGAAATCATTTGGATACCTACCAAAGAGAGGAAAATCAAATACGGAAAAACAACATTATTTTAATATTTCAGTCAAAGGTAATGGGGATATAATAATCATCCTTTCTCTGAATTCAGTTGAAAGATTTTCAAAAATGAATAATGAATTTACTTAAAACATTACCAGGTATATGTTTATTATCCCAAAAGGAAATAAAACGGAGAAAGATTAAATAATTCAGAGCACAATAATGTACACTGAAAAGATTTGCGCAAAAACTAAAATTTGTGAATATGTCTTCCATCAATAGCAACTGAGCAAAAATGCATGTATACGTACAAATACTGTCATTATATATATATATATATATATATATATATATATATCTATATGCATATATATATATATATATATATATATATATATATATATATATATATATATATATATTCCGACCAGTTCTTTCTCAAACTTGCGATAAACTGGGTTGACTTCTGGGAGTGAGTAAAGAATCATGAAAAGGCGGTTGAATTCCATAATGAGCCGAAAATGACTGATGGGACCCCTTGGTATGAATACCACCTTTTCTGTAAACTTTTTCACATTCATCTACCTGAAATATAGTATTTTTCTCTCTATATTCTGGTGTTATGTATGTATATATGTATATATATATATATATATATATATATATATATATATATATATATATATATATATATATATATAGGATATACATAAAACAGAATATAGAGAGAAAAATACTATATTTCAGGGGTAGATGAATGAGAAAAGTTTACAGAAAAGGTGGTATTTATACCAAGGGGTCCATCCAGTCATTTTCGGCTCATTATAGAATTCAACCGCCTTTCCACGATTCTTTAATTACTTCCAGAAGTCAAGCCAGTTTTTCGCAAGTTTGAGAAAGAACTGATCGGACTACACCTGCTGAAAAATCAAAAACACTTTTTAGAAGAATGCCTCAAGGAACTAGTACTACCAAAAATGTACGGATTCGGGAGATGGACTCTGCAATCGGACCCCATCCCTCTCTCACATAAGATTTTCCTGGAGAAAAGAATCACCAACACGAAAAACGACATCTTCGTACTACGCAGAGTGATATATGGAACTCAGTCTAATCTTCGGCTCCTCACTACGGACCACATATACAGGTATCTAATTTCATTCTGTTCCGACATTGCTGCCTATAATAGTGTGACTCAATCCAACAGACTTTTACGCAAGTTAAATAACTTAATAAACATTAGCGCTTGGAATAATCTTGAGCAACAAGACATAGTTTTAAACTTATCCAAGACCCCCCTTACTGTAAATGAACATTTAGTTTTAAATCTAGGCTTATCCTTTGCCCTTATGCCAGACCGCAAAAACAACCTAGACTTCATACTGGCGTTTGATAAATTCATAGCTGACAAAAACTACAGCCATGAAGAGATATGTTTAAAAGGAGTGTTACTAAATGCTTTAACTGACCTAAATAAGAAATATCCTGTTCCCCGTAGATTTATGATAGCCATCCGCTCGCTAAAAAAGTTAGATGTTATGATAGGTAGATCTGACAAAGACGGCAAAATCGTAATAATGGACAAAGACTTATACCTCAACAAAATTAACCAACTCCTTAGCGACACAAACACTTACGACAAACTGACGAAAAATCCCCTCCAAAACGTCCCCACAGAATTTTTTCAGAAAGTAAGATTAATTGGTCAAGACAAAAAGAGTATTGAACTATTAAAGAAATTTAAAGTAATTAATCCTAAACTACCCTACTTTTAAGGCCATCCCAAAACTCACAAAGACAATCTTCCATTCAGACCCAACGTTTCATGTGCCGGAGTTTTCAATTACAAAATTTCTAAATGATTAGCTGGCCTCCTTTCCTCGTTTTTAGGCACTTTTTCTCCCAGTCACATTAAACATTCGGAAGATTTTTGTCACAAATTCAGAGATGCACATATACCACTTCACAACATAAAACTTTCAAGCATTGACGTAGACTCCCTATTCACAAAAGTACCAATACAGGACGTTCTTCAGTTTTTTAGGGAAAAATTATCCCCCTATTCAGATCATTTCCCATTGGTGCTTGACAAAATAATAAAGTTAGTTGAATTATGTACATCTAATAACCTATTTTCATTCGATGAATCATACTACAAGCAAAAATTCGGGTATAGTATGGGTAGTCCTTTAAGTCCCGTTTTAACCAATCTGTACATGGAATATTTTGAAACTATTGTAATAAATGCAATAAAATCCAAAAACATTCAGTGGATGAGATATGTAGATGATATTCTAACTTTTTGGGATAATAGGTGGGGAAATTTTAATGAATTCCTTCCAAAATTAAACGCATTAGTGTCCAGTATCAAATTTAAAGTTGAATTGGAAACAGACAACAAAATTCCTTTTCTGGATGTTTTAATAATCAGAGGCACGACAAAATATAAATTTACCATATGCAGGAAACCAACGTTCTCACTTTCATACATTCACTACTTTAGCTATCACGACATTGCTATCAAGATTGGTGTAGCCAGCAACCTGTTCTTAAGAGCCTTTACGAATTTGTTCCCCAGATTTCCTGGAAAAAGAATTTGAACTAATTTGTAAGCAACTATCGTCTTTAAAGTATCCTGGCCTTATAATTGAGAAAGCAATACACAAGAAAACGTAATTTTCTACCGACCCCCTCAAGACAAGACTAGGGATACACCCAACAATAAAATCAAAATTCCACACCTGGACACGAATAAGACAGTGACTCAGACCCTCGGAAAATCTAACCGTTTTGCATTTACCTACCCAAACACCTTAGCCAAATCCCTGAATAACGTCCAACAAAAGACATCCCCCAAGAACACTGGGTTTTATGAAATCCCATGCCAGGACTGTGACCAATCTTACATCAGATTTACAGGAAAATCACTTCCCCAGAGGTTAATACAACACAAACGGTCAGTTAGGTATGGGCAACAAAACTCAGCTATTTTCAACCATATAAATGAACATAACCATAGAATAAACTGGAATTTGTCACATATAATTTATAGCAGCAACTGCCGGTACAAGAGCCAAATGGTGGAATCGGCCTTAATAAAAGAGAGGCAGGTATTGAACATCTCAAAAGGAGCATGTGATTCAGATGTGATCGACAAGATTTTCATTCAACCAACGCTCAAGAAGATTAAAGGAAGATTATCAGTGGGGGTGACCTAAATTGGCTTACCTGTGGATGGACCCTTTGGAATAAATACCACCTTTTCTGTAAACATTTTTCATTCATCTACCTGAAGAGAGAGACAGCAGTCTCTGAAATATAGTATTTTCTTCTCTGTATTTTAGTTTTGTTTTATAGGCTCCTTTTATCATTTATATATAATATATTATTATATATATATATATATATATATATATTATACTATATATATATATATATATATATATATATATATATGTGTAAATATATATATATATATATATATATATATATAAATATATATTATATTTTATTGATATATATATATATTATATATATATATATATATATAGATATATATATATATATATATATATATATATATATATATTATATATATATATATAAATTATATATGTATATATATATATATATATATATAATATATATATATATATATATTTATATTATATATATATTATATATATATATATATATATAATATATTATATATATATAAAAGTGAGATATACACTGCTACAGGATTAAAAAAAAAACTATTCACCTAGCTGGGAGGGGAGAGAACCCTATTTGTCCGTACCTTGTCACCCTCCTACTCATTAATAATGACCATGTAGTCATAATCAAAGATCTTATCACCTTCACCAAGTCATTCGCCCGCAATACGTCAAATTCAACAAAAGATGTTAACAGTATCTGCGATAATTTCCTTACCTTGTTCATTAGTCCTGAAATCCGACAGTGCCATTACGGTAAAATACCCCGACCCTTGCCAGTTTAAATACTTAACAAAGTATCGGCCCTCCATAAGACATCTCATGCTGCATTCCTTGACCTTAAAGCGTACAATGTCGACCCCGGAAGGGATGAGAATCAGAGGATTGTTGCCACCCAGAAGGTCTATGCATACTGTTGTACTATTATAGATGGTAGAACTGGGGTGTATTGCAAACACAAGGTAGGTCATGGAGAGGGATGTGTTAATAGAATGCTACATCAACTAAAAACGGACTGTGTTGAATATGTAAGAACATCCCTTCATATGACATAAAGGTGACTGAGCAATCAAAGCTGAAACATCAAGAAGCTAGCCACTGCGAAGCGTGTAACATCCAATTTGGAAGATATACCGTGAAAGTTAGACACCAGGCCCACCATATCCCTGAAGATAATTACGTAGCTATGCTATGTAGGGAGTGTAACACTATATTAGTTACTAGACCGAAGACTTTAACAATTCTCGTACATAATATATCTTACAATATCTGCTTCCAAAGTTCAGGTTTAATATACTGAAGAGTGACGGGGGGTGGGGGTGGGGGGGGGTTAAGTATTACTCAGCCCAAACAGGGAACATTTAATTCATCGACAGCGGGTACATGGTTAGAGGGAGTTTAGCTACTTTATCTTTAACTCACAATTCACGAAATGGTTCCCTCGAAATTACTCGCATGTTACTAACAAGTTACCCGGATGCAGGTAAAAACCTAATACTAAATAAAGGAAAACAGTTCTACCCTTATGATTATGTGACTGGTTATGGAGTTTTAAATAAACCCGGAATCCCTGCGTTAGCTAGTTTCACTTCTAGGCTTTTGGGTAAAGAACTAACGGTTGAAGATTATGAGCATGTAAAAACAGTCTGGGATGCAATCAACTGCAGGACCTTCTTAGATTACAGTATAATATACTTATTCATTGATGTAGGCCTCCTCGCAGACATTTACATGACATGGATGCATTTATGTATTCTTCTATGGTACGCCTCCCACTCGCAGTTTGAAGAAGATTATAAACAGACTTTCATCCTTTATATGGATTTTACATCTTTGTATCCTACTGTTATTAGTAGATACAAGATGCCATTGGATGTAATAACAGAGCTTACACCCCCCGAACTAGGTGACTTTATTGGAAGGGATTCTGCGACGAAAGATTCACAAGGGGAGTACGGGTACTTCATCGTCTGCAATACAAAAAAACTTCGGGATGATATAGCTATAGATACAGATTCCTTCCCACCTGCGCTACGTCATTATGAACATAGGATGAACATATCTTCCAATACACGAGAGATTTGTTAAGTAAATTTAAACTCGAACTCCCGAGAAATAATGTTAAACTTGTAGGTATGCACCTGCCAATGGTAAACCATCTTTTTTGCCTTCCCCTATTACAAACTTTTGTCAAGCTAGGTCTAGAAGATGTATAGGTTCAAGCAGGATTATTATCTTAGAGAATACATAATGAAGAATGCAGCTCAGATAGCTAAGGAAAGTGACCCTGATAAAAAAAAAATACGATTAAAGTTCTCATGAATGGGCTCTTCGGTGTTACGATAAAGAACTCTTTAATTTATGCTAATAAAAGCGTTGTTGTGTCAAATGAAAATAGCTTGCTCAGAAGTGTATCCAAACATACTTATAAATCACTTGAAATGATCAATGAGGAACGCTTCATCGTTAATCACAGGCACGAGTTCGTGCAGGCGGACTCCCCAATATATATTGGTTTTAGCGTATTAGACCTCGCCAAGAATATTACATGCGAACTGTATTATCACGTACTGCGAGTGCATTACAGGGATAAGGTACAGCTAATCTATATGGATACAGACAGTTTCTTTTTTCTCTTTAGAAATTGATGACCTCGTACGTGGATTGACTTCTTCAACTTCCCTAGGACTCATCCACTATACGTCTTGTCCCAGAAAGGAGAGCTTGGTTTAATCAAAATTGAAACGGGGGCGGAGTATATCAGGGAAGTCATTGGTGTAAAACCCAAAGTATATTCATTCATGTCAGAAACAGCACGATGCAATACCTTGAAAGGTATACAAAGAATTAAACAGAAGACTATACACCATGATCAGTAGTAGGTCATTGATAAAAACGAGGTTACCTCCACAGAGATATACAATTTACGAAATATCAAGGGTACTATGTCTTTAATAAAACAGAATAAAATAGCTTTGTGCCCATTAGAAGATAAAAGATACTATATCATTGCTTATAAATCTCACGTATATGGTCGGGCACCCGGAAGAGGGACATGATATTGAGAGGAGGGGACAAGGTTGTCATGTTATACCCACAGGCAATGTGGAAGGAGGGGATGAGATGGAGGTGAGTGGGGAGGAGGAGGGTGAGAAGGCGAATAATCCACCTGATACAGTTTCGATGTTTCTCGGACCAGTTATCTGTCTACAAAGTGGTGACTTCAACAAGATCATACATAGGTTGAGGAAATGTAGAAGGGTCTCCTCCCCTCCACCTGCTACTTCCTTGCCTCTTCCCGCCCCTTCCATCGGTTCATCACGTCCCAGTCACCCGCCTATCCCGGGACCTTCCATCTCCCCTCTACCCCACCCACTGTTCCACCCCATCAAACCCCCCTAACCCTATTCCAGGCCCATCACACCTCATATACCTTAGGAAAATGTCTCCCCCACGACAACCTAGGGGTCTTCTTAAAAACCTAAGTTCAATAGGAAAACTGAGACATGCAGGAAGAGGCGCAACCCTTACCTAATAACAGAAGCATATTTTGATGATAGTGATGGAGATGGGGATGAGAGTGATGAGGGCAATACTGATTACGAAGAGCTTATGATTGACAGTTTCATTGATGATGATGACTGCCTGTATATGTAAATGAGGCGAACTGTTTTTATTTATTTTGTTGTGGGCTGTTGCTATATCTGTAAGGTATGGTATGTTAAATGATAATGTATCCTGTAAACTGTTATTCATCATCATGTAAATATATATGCACATAGATAAGTTAATGTATCCCGAACACTGTTATTTATCATCATGTAATCGATATTCTACATCAATAAAAGATTGTCAACACCAATCATTTTCTCTATACCTATGCTACCGATGTATTAAAACCAATGTAAACGTATACTTTATTGTAGAAAGGTCGAAACCATCGAGATGGAAGGAATTTCATTCTCTGAGGAGGTGTTGGATTTATTCACAAACCCATCCCGAATTATTGTAGCAGGGTATAGCAACTCAGGTAAAAGTATGATATGTCAGAAAATAATTGAAGAATATGAGGGGAACTTTCATACCATACTTTACTGTGGAGTAAATGAACATCCTCTACAAAAGCACCCGACTATAGGGATTAAAATTACTGGCAGAAATAGAGGCAAACCACGTATGAGGGTGTTCAAAAGAAACCATAAAAGTTACCTTACTACTACTTTATAATACAGAATATAATTTACATATATACAACTAAGTAAGGTTTTAGTAAATAAACAATTTACATCAATGGAAAATAATATAATCAAACAATAAACCAGAGTCAGCCCAGTGAATTCAGATTACAACAAATGTAACTAAATAGTTACTTAACCAAAGAATAAAACCATTAATGTCAATATAATTATACACTCTAAAACAGTAAACATTACTTTAACTGGAGTGAAAATTTAAATACAAAACAATAAGCACTTTAGCTACGTCAAAAATGACTTTGCAGCATAAACATTATCATGACTAATGAACGGAAAACTTAAACAATCAGCATACATCATAAATGATCAACAAGTAATATAACCGTAACAAGCAGTCAATAAATACTTAACGGACATCCTAATTATACAAAAAAAAAAAAAAAAAAAAAAAAAAAAAAAAAAAAAAAAAAAAAAAAACAAAAAAAAAAAAAAAAAAAAAAAAAAAAAAACAGCAGCAATAACAAACGATCGCTGCAGCAGCAAAAATGCCAAAATCCGGGTAACATCACACAGTACATAAAAAAACACAAACAATCTCCGTATGAGATGACACAACAGACCCAGCTGTTGGAAAAGGATGAATACAAACAAACGATCTCCGTCAAACACCGAAGCAACAACCAACTGCTAACTCGAATGCATCCGTCGAGGTGGCATGTCTGCTGCCGAACTGGAACTAATCCATCCCACAGATGACCATGGTTTGGTAACCTAGCCATCCTCATGCTACCACGGCCAACAGGTAAATTATAACCACTGTAAATAACTCCTTACTGCTATCATGCTGAGCAGAGGCGTAACTAAGGTTACTGGCGCCCATGGCAAGCACAGAAATTGGCGCCCTTTGTCATGGAATAAATCTTAAGGATTCTGGACCTGTACCACAATGATTCAGTTGACAAGATGAAGAACAAGCTATCATTATTTACTGCCAGAAGGTATATTGAGTTTACTAGTAGAAGTTGACATTATTTATTACCAGAAGGTATACGCATGGAGTTTAGTGTTAACATGACATTTCAAAATTTATCAAGAACTCTCTTCAGATAATTACACTGGTTCATTCTAATACAGTCTTCCTCAAATATAAATTCCATATACAAATGTTTTATCAACACTATTCTGCACAAACAACAACAAAAGAAATAAGAATGTATTTAAAAACATAAAAAAAGTAAAAAAAAAGCAATACATAATCCTGAAGTTCCGAGCTGGAAAACTGTGGAAATTAGCATTGATAAAATCAGTTTTAGATCAAAATTTTTGAATGCCCTCAAGCTTTATAGTGTTGCAAATTTATTAGAGTAATGATTTAACCGGTCATTCTCTAATTGCCCTTACCTATCAGAGAACGTCCATCAAAACTGAATAAAAAAATTAAATCTAATTTGTCAGCTTCTGAAACTGCTTAGATTTAACATTTAAAATGCAACATTGATTGTCATGAGATTAGAAAAAATAAAAGTTGATGGCAATTACATTTGGACTCTGCGAGACTTTGCTGAATCAAAATTATCAATAACATTATCAAAGTTAATGAGTCCTACCTCTTCACGCTCAATACTAAGAAATGCTAGGGCGTTAGTCTATCCTGTCCCACTGAGTCTCTGAGATAAGCCATAATCAATTTCAGTTTACTAAACGAACGTTCACAGCTTGCAACTAAAATTGCTACTGTGAGCATAAGTTGGATTGCTACTCTTAAATTGGGTAAAACATTTCCATCGCCATATTGTATAGTGAATTAGATGAGCTTCTCTGGAGTGGAAATCTGAACATCCGATCCACTTGCCAAGAGTACTCTGCAGTCTACGATTTCCTCATAAAGTTCATTACCATCCAAATCACTACTGTAGAATTCGCCAACATGTAAACAGTTCTCCTTCATTCTTTCGTCATCCAGTAATCCTGAAGTCTTACCTTTTCAAATAATTTGGTCTACATCTAGCAGAAACCAAAACTTGTCTAGATCTTCAAGTCTTGTGCTACGTTTTTTCATCTCTCTCTCTCTCTCTCTCTCTCTCTCTCTCTCTCTCTCTCTCTCTCTCTCTCTCATTTCAGTTATTTCAATATGCTAATATTTTATATTTTCGCACAGTACACACACAAATGTGTTTGTGTGTATGTGTGAAGTATACAAATACTAGCAACTCTTTATGATAAATATATATATGATAGTGATACAGAATATTTTTTTCCCTCACAGCCCCCTGTAAGCCGTATAAATTGTTCCCCAGTCTCATTTTGGCGTCCCCCTAAGGTCGGCGCCAAGGGCACATGCCTCCCCTTGCCTCCCACCCCCCTACGTCCTAGTTAGGCCTCTGCTGCTGAGGGCCTGACTCGCTGCCATACTAAACCCGACTGCCGCTGCGCCGCAATCAAAGCGAAAGCGACAGGCCACAACTTCCTACCAACAAAACCACCACTGGACAAGGGACACTCACCAGAAACAAGTTAACAACCATGGAACGATTGTTTCGACAACAAAATACAGTGTATATATATGTTACCGAGATTCTAACCTCGGTACACATTCTCAAAAGAAAAAGAAAAATATATATTGGTAGCAATGTCCTTACAGCAGCAAGGAACTGAGGTGACATTCTCTCTCTCTATCTCTCTCGCTCTCACTCTCTCTCTCTCTCAGTCAATCCAACCGATCTCACACAATTACCTAAGGTAACTAAATCAGACACGTGAACTACAAAAATACATTTATTTAGGAAGAGAAGGATTAACTAAATAAATCAGGTTCTCAAAGATCAAAATGTTTAACTGTATAAGTCAAAATTCAAAATCCAAATAATTAATCACCGTTATCCCA
>NC_061087.1:62227991-62237991 GCF_015104395.2 Macrobrachium nipponense | reverse complement strand
TTCATTTTTATTTATTTGCTAGAAGAGCAGCAATTTTTACCCCTAACATCAGCTGACTTTAGGCAGGAAACTCAAAACAGGCCAGACCTAAGCATGTCCGCCGCCGGTCAGATAGCGGGGATAATAAAAACTCATTAAGCATTAGGGACGTATCCCAAGGGGAGTGTGTAGCTAGTTAGGTGCTTCTTAAGGCCCTTCCACACGAAGGGCAAATGCACGGCGGGCAGACACTGTTACCAATTTTGTGATTGGTTGGCAATCACGATTGTGGTCCAAGTCATAAGTTCGCCTGCCTGTGACTACTGTCTCCCTTAGACTGTTTGATCTGGTAACACTGCTGAAAAGCGAGAGAATTACGGGCAAAATCAGATTGCCCGTCGTGTCTTTGCCCCTCGTGTGGAAGGGGCTTTAGGCCTACTCATAAGATCCCTTATCATGTGAACCTTCGCTGGTTGTATGTCTGTTTCCAGGATGACCTGCCAACAGGGGGGAAAAGCTGCCCCAACACCAATGATTCGCACCTGACGTTGTCCCCAGTTCAGCAAAGTCCTTGACCTCGGACAGACGTCCGAGCCAGCCTGCCCATAGGCCTAACAATGGCGCTTACTGGCGTGCCTGAACTCTAACAAAGCCAACGCCAACCTCTCCAAAAACTACTCTCCATAAGGCACCAAGGTATGTCTTGAGTTAGTCATATTGACAGTTCTTTTCCTCTGAGTCAAATAAACTCTCCCACATTTTCCAATTCAATCTCCTACTTCTCAAATGAACCTCCCTTTGTTCCTTTTCTGCCTAGCGGCTGTATGCTACCTTTTGTGATCGTCCCAGATAAACAAAGTTATCATTGACCATTTCATTTAAGCACTAGAGTTTTTCCCCTTGTATGTGATTAAAGATAAACAGCTTCCACAGTGCATTAGCAGAAATATTGTGCTAGAAGTCTTTAGTTTATGTTGGTGTGTAATTTGGGAATTCATTTCCAGATTGCTGAGTCGTGCTCCGTCTCCTCGCAAGCTCTTGTATTACCTGAATTCATATATTTGGAAACCAGCATTGCAGTAGATGTTGATTTTGGTCAGCTTTTCCACACTATGAAAGATAAAGATATCTCAGGCCATTCAATGTTGCTTGTAAATAAATGTAAATTAGATTAATCGTCTGAGTTTTCAATGGCGACCATGCATTCCCTTTGATAATTATCTAAGGGTAGTCATAAGCACTCCATATTTCCCTATTTTTTCTTTTTTTCCCTTACGTTTTGGACGAAGGCCATTCTAAATGTGTGTGTGTATATATATATATATATTATATATATATATATATATATATATATATATATATATATATCTATATATACATATAATATATATATATATATAGATATTATTTATATTATAGTATCTATTATATATTATATCTATATTTATTATATATAGTTAATATATATATATATATTGTTATGGTCACTTTTCCACATGATGATCAGGTTCATCATAAATCATTAGAATGGGAATGACTTGGGCTGATGGACTGCAACAAACTAAGGAGCAGGAAGTAAAAAAAATCACCAAGGTCCCTAAAACCTAGTTTATTCCAATAAACTATATACATGTTTACAATGAGTATAGGTTTTGGATAGCATAAAGACAAATTATGGAGGAGTTATGGAGTTCCATTTGACAACGTCTGTGAGAGAGAGAGAGAGAGAGAGAGAGAGAGAGAGAGAGAGAGAGGGTGTAATTGCTGTATGGATAGTTAATGACTGAATTGGATGTTGGTGGGTTCTGGGCTGTCTGCTGGTGCTGTTGATTGTTAGAGTTCTGTGTTTTTAGTGCTTTTTCAGTCAGTCTTGGGTTAGAGCCTGTGACAGCCAGTAGTGTTAGCAGCAGTGTGTTGAAGGCATCTTGGTCAGATAAGTTGTGCTTTGTTAATTTGATTTTAGTTATTGTTGAGTTAGTGTTGTTTGCTTAGAGTTGTTGCGCCTGTGCTGTTGTCTTTATTGTTGTTTGATTTCTTGGTGTTGCCTTTTATTTTGTGTTGTTGTTTTTGTGTTAGTGATTGGTTGTGCGGTGGTCTTTTGTTGTGGTTGCATTCCTTGGTTGTTGTTGTTATTGTGTTCCTTGTTGGTTTGTTGTGTATTTGAGTTGTGGTTGTGTTCCTTGTTGGTTTGTTGTGTATTTGAGTTGTGCTTGTGTTCCTTGTTTGCTGTTGTGTTGTTGAGTTGTGGGGTTGTGGTCCTTGGGTGTTGTGTTGAGTTATGGTCCTTGGTTGTTGTTGTTGTTGTGTAGTTGGGTTGTGTCTCTTGGTTTTGGCTTGTGGTTGTTTATATCTCTGTGACCTCGACCAGTGGACAGCACAGGATAGCCCTGGAATATCTGGAATTGGTAAGTATATGTGTTTTTTTTTTTTTTTTGTATAGGTGTAGGTCAATTGTCCTGCTGTATTTTGTTGTGTAAAGAAGAAAGTGTGACTGAGGGTGGGTTTGGCGGCTGGATCGATTAGGTTAATGTGGGGAGGGTTTTGCCACTTGTTTTTTTTTTTCTAGCTTGTGATCCCGCCACATTATTTTCTGGCGCCCGAACAGGGACTGTTGGTGCGGTAGCTGCAGGGCAATTGGGGTAGTGAGTTGTTTGATTGGTGGAAAAAGTGAGGATGGAAGGGTTGAAGGAGATAGAGAGGCCGAATGAGGAGCTGAGGTTGGCGAGGGAAGCTAATGGAAAGTTGGAAGTGGAGAATGAGAGTTGAATGAAGAGGTGAAAGGAGCGGAAGAGAGAATGGTTGAGAAAATGTATGAAAAATTGGGGGTAATGATGAATGCAGTGCAAGAGATGATGCAGGAAATGATGAAGGGATTTGTGGGAGGTAGGCCTACTAGGTCTTGTGACGGACGGACCAGGAGTGGTAAAGAAAGTGAAAGAGCGAGTGGATGAGAGTACGAGTGACGAAGGTGATTTGGTTGTGATAGGTAAGGGAAAGAAGGGGAAGACACAGGATAAGGATAAACCTGCGGACAAGAATAAGAAAGTCGCTGAGGAAAAGAAGACTAGGGGAAAGAAGGTTAGTGAGGGTGATGTACAGGATGAGACTAGGTCAGAATACATTGGGGAAAGGGCTGAGAGTGATTTGGATAGTGGTGAGTGGAAACAGGTAGGTAAAAAGAAGAAGGGTAAGTCAGGGGTATGGACGTGAGTATGGAAATGGATTCGCTGTATTCGGAAGAGGGAGAGAGGGGTCAGAAGGGAAATAGCGGAAGTGAGAGTGAGAGTGAGCGGGAAGTACGAAAGGCTGTGTATATGAGAGAGGTACCCCGATGTGCACAGTACGAGGAATATGGTAGTAGGGACATAGGGGACTTTTTTAAAGAATATGAGAGGTATTGAGAGGCTAAGTATGGGGATAACAAGAGAGTCTGGGCAAGGGAGTTAGGTAGCTTTTTGACAGGATTTTTGTTGAGTATGTATGGGGTAGTGATGAGTGTCGGAAATGTGCTGTATGAGAGTGTAAAAGCTAGGATTGTAGAACAGACAAAGAGGATAAAGAGTAGCATTAGATATAGGAGAAAGCAAGATTTTGAAGAGGCAAGAATGAATGTTGGTGAGCCGTTGTCGATGTATGTGTGTAGGTTAGAAACATTAGCTAGGAAAAAGTTTGGGGATGAAGGGATAACTGAGTGTTAGGAGTTAGTGCGAAAGTTGTTGGCGACTGTACCAGAGAGTGTATATGAGTTTATAAATCTGAAATGTAAGGAGAAAATGCGATGGACAAATGAAAAGTTAACATGGAACGACATTTTAGAAATAGTAGAGTGTTTGAAAGAGAGTAGAAGTGTTAGTGTTAGGACTGAGGTACCTGAGGTTGTACCAGAGTTTAGAAGCTATAGGGAGGCAGTTTTGGAAGGGCCGAGGCGAATGGCAGAGTGAATGGTAGATAGGAGCATTAGGGCAAGTAACATGAGTGTAGTTAGCCCAAAAAGAGATAGGAGTGCGAGTGTTGGAAGAGTGGGGTCAGTTAGTTGTGAGCGAGAGCAGCAGCAGTGTTATAGATGTGGTAAGCCAAGACACAGGAAGAATGAATGTCGATGGGCATTAGGATCGTGCTTCGGGTGTGGGCAAAGAGGGCATTTGGTGAGTGAGAGTAAGAAAGATAGGGATATTAAATGTTATAGTTGTGGACAGGCAGGGCACATTGCTAGTGGATGTCGGGGTACCCATATGAACATAGTTTGCTGCAACTGTGGGACGAATGGCCATTATGCTAGGATGTGTAAAGAACAGCGTGCAAAGTGTGTTGAATGTGGAATGGAAGGTCATGTGGCGAGTGTGTGTAGGCAAAAGAGGATGAGTCAGGCTGGGAATTCGGGAAACTAAGTGGAAAGGGGATTCAGTGTGGTGGGTCCTCTAGTATGAAGCAGCATGTTCGGGAGAATGCGATGAGTGAGTGGTTAAGGGTGGATAAATATGAGCCGAGTGTCAGTGAGCAAATGGGTCTGGAAGATCGGCAGTTAGTGTTGGCTGAGTATGGAAGAAAGCGGAAGAAGGTAAGGAAAGGGAATGAAAGGGAGAAACGTGAGCTGCATGGTGGATAAGGCATGTAATACAGATGACTCTGAGGGGAGGAATGATACATATAGCGTGTGTGGGTTTGAATTGACAGGGTTTAGTGAAGTTTCACCAGGAAGGAATCAGGTGGTAAAGATGTAGTTGGCAGTATGAATGAGTCTCTTTGGGAGTTTGGCAGGAGTGTAAATGAGGTAAGTGATTTGGTGGCAGAGTTACAAGAGATGTTCAGTCAAGAGTTAAAAGGGGTAGATGAGATAGTGAATGGGATTTTGGGGGGATGGTAGTGAGGGAGGTAGTAATGGTAGTCTGACTGGAAGTGATCTGGGAGAAGTTGATGGCGGTGTAACTGAGAGTCTGTATGAGGTCCCTTAAACAAGATCCAGGGGACCTGCATCTGAGCATCCGTGGGTGTTGCGGAAGGCTATTTAGTGTGGGTATTGTGAGTGAAAGGAGACGTTGTCAAATGTAACAGGGGAGGAAATATGGAGGAGTTATGGAGTTCCATTTGACAACGTCTGTGTGTGTGTGTGGGTGTGTGATGAGAGAGAGAGAGATAGAGAGGTTAATGGAGTTCCATTTGGACAAGTCTGTGTGTGTGTGTGTGTGTGAGAGAGAGAGAGAGAGAGAGAGAGAGAGAGTGTAATTGCTGTATTGATAGTTAATGACTGAATTGGTTGTTGGTGGGTTCTGGGCTGTCTGCTGGTGCTGTTGATTGTTAGAGTTCTGTGTTTTTAGTGCTTTTTCAGTCAGTCTTGGGTTAGAGCCTGTGACAGCCAGTAGTATTAGCAGCAGTGTGTTGAAGCCATTTTGGTCAGATAAGTTGTGTTTTGTTGATTTGATTTTAGTTATTGTTAAGTTAGTGTTGTTTGCTTAGAGTTGTTGTGCCTGTGCTGTTGTCTTTGTTGTTGTTTGATTTCTTGGTGTTGTTAGTGGGTGTCTGTGTTGCCTTTTATTTTGTGTTGCTGTTTTTGTGTTAGTGCTTGGTTGTGCAGTGGTCTTTTGTTGTGGTTGCATTCCTTGGTTGTTGTTGTTGTTGTGTTCCTTGTTGGTTTGTTGTGTTGTTGAGTTGTGGTTGTGTTCCTTGTTTGTTGTTGTGTTGTGGGGTTGTGGTCCTTGGGTGTTGTGTTGAGTTTTGGTACTTGGTTGTTGTTGTTGTTGTGTTGTTGGGTTGTGGCTCTTGGTTTTGGCTTGTGGTTGTTTATATCTCTGTGACCTCGACCAGTGGACAGCACAGGATAGCCCTGGAATATCTGCAGTTGATAGGAACATGTTTTTTTTTGTATAGTTGTAGCTCAATTGTCCTGCTGTATTTTGTTATGTAAAGAAGAAAGTGTGACTGAGGGTGGGTTTGGCAGCTGGATCGATTAGGTTAATGTGGGGAGGGTTTTTCCACTTGTTTTTTTTTAGCTTGTGATCCCGCCACGAAATGAACATTGCCAAAAACACTCAGTTGAACGTCAATTAAAAATATACTTAACAGCAAAGTCAAAAACACTCAGTTGAACTTAAAATGAAAATATACTTAACAGCAAATCAAAGGTATAAATTATTATGTTAATTGAAATTCTAAAGACTTTAAATATATTTCAGTAATTATCAATTAATAATTCTGTTATCAGAATAAATCCATATAAAAATATAAGACCTTAAAAACAGCAGCAGTAAAGCAATTCATCATTAGAGCCACACGCATGCTCTCACCAATAATGTAGTAACTATAATACACACTTTGGAGCCGTACATTTTCTCATCCTTAATAATAATGGAATAAAGATTCAAACATAATCATAATAAGTGTTATCATAAATTAATCTATCAATTGCCAACTTAACATTCACAGTAGAGCCAGCTAACACCACAGTAGTAAAAAATCAAAGACAATTGGTCGAATCATGAAGATAACATTTCGTTATCAAAACAGGAACACCTCCTCAACATAGAATAATTTACCAATAATTCACCAATTAGTGAAGACAGTCTTTTACCGTCTTCATACTCTTGGTACTACTGACGAAGTCATAGATGACCCCGCAGAAGAACACATTCTCCTGCCAAAGTAGATAGGTCGTTCACCCGTTACTCAACGAAGTTGGCTTCCAACTGCTCCAATCACATAGAAGATATAAAGATAATCTTGCCAGTCATCAAACCCAACATCTTCCCATCAACTAGGCGATTTCCTGCCACTGCTATTACGTTCTCGTCAGAGTGTTGTCAAGAACCAGACTGTCTTCTATTAAAAACCTGACTATCTTGGAGAAACCAGAAGGGACAAGCATCACCTCGCCTCAGCACACAAAAGTAGAGGAAGGCAGTTAAATAATCATGTAACCTTGTTTCAAATGTAATGATTTTATAATACTGTCAAACCTGATAATATATATTATCACTGTCAAACCTGATAATATATATTATCACGTTCTTAATTTTTACTTTGGGATTAAGGACCAAATTACTTACCTCCTCAGTTCATCACAACCATCCAGAACTGATAATACTGAAGATTATTTTTTGTTAAACACCTAACAGGCCCTTGGTTTTTACTTTTAGGATACATATATAAGAATTACTAGACACTTGAGCAAATTGAGGAACTAAATAAAAATACTCAGATTTAAAATTAAAGCTTTATTCACCAGGGAAGCCTAACACCTGGAGATACGAACCTGTAAGAATCATAGTACAGAATAATGAATTGGTAATATGATAATCGGCAAAGCAGCTTAAACATAAATGCATTCCAAATCTTACATTAATATGTATTTCCAGGGAGATGTTCTTGTACCTTAGGCGTAGGATGTCTATGGTATCTGATGAGGTTAAGGGTGCTTGTACGAAGCTATCGGGAGATGATGTTACTACCAGAAATATTAACTGTCCTGGCATGACAAGATTATCTGTGGGACGACTTGCAAAGGGCACGGTGAAAGAGTCACGACGAGAACCATCCGATACTCCCACACAAGGGCACGGTGAAAGAGTCACGACGAGAACCATCCGATACTCCCACACAAGAGAAAATGACGAGGACGAGGACTTACTGTTTCTTCCGGTGAAGAACTGGTTACTTAAGGAGTGATTACATACTACTTTCTGCTGGTGAGGACTCACCAATCCATGCCTTCCTTCGTTCACCTCCGATTTTACCTCGCTCATGTTAACTGATTCCGGCAAAGGACTCAACAACTAGTTCTCTTGTCTGAGAAGTTATAGTACCGTAATATTTACTGGTCCTTTCTCCCGGTATATATAAAGAATGATAATTCAAAACGTAACATTTTCTGACTCTATATATATATATATATAATATCTATATATATATATATATGTAATATATATATATATGTATATATATATATATATATATATATATATATATATATATAATCTAGATATATGTAATCATATATATATATATATATATATAGTATATATATATATATATATATATATATGTATGTCGTGTGTGAGTGCGCTGTGTGTGTGTGTGTGTGTGTGTGTGTGTGTGTGTGTGTGTAGTGTGCGTGCGAGTGTGTAAGTACGCGTATGTATGTATGTGCGAGTATGGAGAAAGAGGCGACAATAAATGCAAGAAAGGCCTGGCAGAATGATATTACAAGATATAATCAGAAAAGTACAAGAAATATCTCCAAAGAAATTAAATATAAATTTTATACGCTGTAGAACTGTATTTGATGTCCTGGAAAGATATATAAGAATTTTTGTATATGTATGAAAATAAAGTTCATCATAAATTCGATCTTGTAGCATCATTCTGCTTTGCTTGTATTGTTTCATATATTTGAGAACTCCGAAAAATCCACACAGAATATTCCCCACACAAGAAGTCATCAACTTATGCATACATAGGGATTTAAACAAATCCACAGAGGATATCACCCACGCAAGAAGATTTTAAGATATCCACAAAATATTCAAAATGGGGGTACAACTAAATATCACACACATCGTGCTGGAAGATCCAGGCATTCTCTCTCTCTCTCTCCCTCTCTCTCTTTGTAAGATACTAGAGGACTTTTTACGTAATACGTTTTCCACTGAAAAAAAATCTTTGCTTTATGAAAATCAACACCTTTTCCAGTTATAAGTCAAAACTTTTTTATAACATATAATCTGATAGCGTTCTGACTTCTGGTCCATGTTCAGCTTAGTTCGTATGATATCGTATTATATCAATTAGTGTTTCCAGAGAGAAGCTAAGTAGAATGTACTTAACTGTTGACCAATATCCTTTAGAAATATGTAACAAAAATCTTTCTTTAGCAAACAGAACAGAGTTTCACCCGCCATCATAAGGATGTACTAATATTAATTAATAATGTCTGTAGATAAATCAACTAATTCCGTTTGTTTTCTTTGAAACCTTGAATCAAATAAGAAATCATTTTGAAAATTCAATCAACATGAATCGTTTTTTAAATTTCTGTCTTTGAAGAGACAGTTTCGAAAAGTGGGGAGTAAAAACGAAATTGCTAGCATTATGTATCCTTAGATAAAATATTCCTATAATCAAGAAATAGCCTCCGACAACATTTCTGAACTTTAATCGTCTCTATCTCCACAGCGCTAACCACAAGCAATATTTCTGATGACTCAGGCAACAAATAAACCTCAATTCTCGCTTCTATAGTCAGATGCTACACATACATAATCCCTGGTCCACCATTGGTTAGGAATACATCCAATAGCCTTTATGGAACTGCGTAATCCCGAAGGATGGCTTTCTCTGTTCTGGGATATATCCGTAAAATGATACTTGGAAATCTGTAGAAAAGAAAGGGTTTTTTAGATGCCTCTTGGGTGACGTTATAGGCCAGTAGGCAGTGTGATGATGAGTTTTCTTTGCCAACTTTTATGAGAAAATGGTAGCAAAGATTCCACTCATGATCTAAAACTAGTTTTATCTAACGATGCAATCGGTCGTAGGTTTTCATATTCTATGGCATTTACTGGTCTACTACTACAAAAACTCAGCTTCAATGGTAGATACTGATCGCAGTAATTCGAAAATAGTGGAGAGCCTGTACCAAATTCGGACTTATTTTACAATATAATTGAATACAGCACTACTAGGGCAGCTAAATTCGTTACAAAAGATATGGTCACTATACACATCCCAATATAAGTAGATCACAATGATCATCAAAAAGTATGAGCCGGATAAGAAAAAAAGTGCAGTAATAATTTTAGCCCAGTGGTATTTCGGAGTTCCCTTGCATAATGTTTCCAGCAATAGAGAGGCTTACGACTATAAAATTTGACAGACACATTTCTGTCAATGCATTATATGGCAAAGGTATATTGGTAAAACTAAGTATGAATATTTTAATGTTGATCAGAAATTGTGCTCACCAACTCCGACTGTTCCTGGAAAGACAATTCATATTGTTAATTCTGTCTAACAAAGGATTTAAGTTATA
>NC_061087.1:62215491-62222991 GCF_015104395.2 Macrobrachium nipponense | reverse complement strand
TATATATATATATATATATATATATATATATATATATATATATATATATATATATATATATGTGTGTGTGTGTGTGTGTGTGTGTGTGTGTGTGTGTGTGTATGTATATTGACGAAAACTTGTTACTTTCGTAATAACTACTTGAATGTGCAATGTTCTGTTTGTAAAAGTGGGAGTCCTGGTAAGAGGAATGATTACCATTGTGTAAATACTGTGACATAGCTGTAAATCTACATTGATATATTTTTTTAATAAAAGATAAAAAAAAATAAAGTGCCTCTTTCAACTCTCATGTATAAACGTATACCCTTTGACACTGAGAGAACTTTATTATAGTTTTTCTTTTAATAACGGGGAAAATAGTTTGTGTAAAAGCAATGTCTATATGTCTGTTGTGTGGGGCGGACGTGTTTGAGGTACCTCTCGCGTTTCTTTAAAAAAAAAAAAAAAAAAAAAAAAAGAGGGTTTTCGCCTTTGGTGATTATACCTCTTATAGTAGGCAATGTGATAATAGTGTCTCTACGTAACACCCAGTGTCAAAGCCGTATATATAGAGAGAGTGAGTTTGGCCGTGCTCGGAACCAGTCAGGCGACGTCACTGACCGATGAGCGCCATCTTATTTCTGTTGGACACTGTCACACGGGAGCAGTCACGGGGGGAAACTTTAAAACCTTTGGTTTTGGATATTTTGAAGCGAGCGCATGACATTGGACTACATGGTAATGCCATCACATCAGACATGGCGAGTGCAAATCGGGCCCTTCTAAAGAGTTTTGGCATTATTTGTTCCAGGAACTGTATAATAGTTAATCGTATAAGCAAAGAACAGTCTTTAATTTCCTCTTTACTAATTTGTAGTTATTCCTCAAAATTACATCTAAAATAGAAAATTGCTTTCAAAGGACTTCCGTCTTGGCAGCCAGCTGAGAAAAACGTGCAATTCTAAGTCTGGGCAAAATCCGTGAAGGAAAGTGAAATAATGGAGTGGTGCTTGGCCTTTTCACTTACTGTCGTTTACTTAGCAGACTGATATAAATATAAAAATACATTTACAAAGAAAGCTCATATAAATGGCAGATGGGAACTTTAAAGGAAAACATGTACCTGGAATCCAACACAGATGAAGAATTAGTAGACCTAACAAAAGAGGGGTAAGTATTTAAGAGGTTTTACAAAGGATTAGGAACAACCGCTCGAAAGCAAGGACAAGACAATTAAAAGAATATACAAGGAACGTGACTGATCCCCCCAAAATTTTATAAAAGTACAACTCAATAATTCTCCTTTTGGTAAACAATAACAACTTTTTTGCAAAGTGAACATCATCACAAAAACATATTAAACATGTGAATACAAATGAATATATATAAGGTAACTAATATATCTTTAAGGTAATTTTTGAACATTTTACAAATATAGGTGTCCAAATAATACATGCTAGGGTTAAGGATAAAATTACAACTGGAAATAAGCTATATAATAGCACATTCTAAAAGATTTTGTGAAGAGAAATCTTTCGATCTGGCAATCACCGAACATTATATTAAGTGAAAATTCTCACAGGATAAATTGGACTAACAGTTCAGTACTGTTAGATCGAAAGATTTCCCTTCAGGAAAACTTTCAGAATCTGCTATTATACAGCTTTCTTCTAGTTGTAATTTTACCTTTAGTACTGCCATGTATTATTTGGACTCCTGTATTACTAAAATGTTTAAAGATATATTTTGTATGTATTCACGTTTACCAAAAGAAGAATTATTGAATTGTACTTTTATATATATATATATATATATATATATATATATATATATATATATATATATATATATATATATATATATATATTATGGTCAGTCTTATCCTAGCTTTTGAACTCGGGTACTTGTAATTAGAATCGATATACACCCGCCTCTACCATGTTAATGTGACTACATGCGGCAAACGTACAAATTTGTTAACATGGCAGAGGTGGGTGGGTATGGATTCTGATTATAAATACCAGAGTTCGACAGTGATTTATAGGGTTGGAATCTGTATCAATTTATACCTCACTTGCTGGCCAAGTTGGTAACATTACTAAAATTCTGATTTCTCCTCTGTTTGCTGGTTCGAAACAATGAGAGGACAAAATTATTATCAACTAAATAATTCCCTTTCGGTTAACATATATGAAAATATATTAATTCCAAAGTAGAGCAAATTGGATATTAAAGGACATTTGTAGCTTAATGCATGTATATGAATCACGGTGATGTGATAAAATTCATAATCTGGCTACGAGTGGTAAACGTACAAATTTGTCATGTACAAAGGTGGATGGATATCGATTCTTATTGCAAATACCTGAGTTCAACAGTGATTTGTAAGGTTGGAATTTGTATCAACTTATAAATCACTTGCTGGCCAAGTCGGTAACCTTACTGAAGTCCACTAATTTCTCCTCTATTCGCTGCTTCTAATCCAGGAGAGGACAAAATTATTATCAACTAAACATTTGTAGCTTAATGCTTGTATATGAATCACAGTGATGTGATAAAAATTCATCTGGCTACATGCGGCAAATGTATGACTTTCTTAACACGGCAGTGGTGGATGGATATCGATTCTAATCACAAATACCTGGGTTTGACAGTGATTTGTGAGGTTGAAATCAGAATCAACTTATTCTCACTTGCTGGCCGAGTCGGTAATGTAACTGAAGTCCTGATTTCTCCTCTGTTCACTGGTTCGAATCCACGAGAGGACGAAATTATTGTCAACTAAAAAATTCTCCTAAGGTTAATATATATGAAAATATATTAATTCCAAGGTAGAGCAAATTGGATATTAAAGGACATTTGTAGCTTAATGCATGTATATGAATCACGGTGATGTGAGCACGGTTTCTGTGATGTGTCAATTGGCAGTACATGGGGAGAAATGTTGAACTATAATGCAATGTTATTAAGTATCATAAGTATACATATCTTAGATTTTGAAGAATCGGTCGATGATAATTGCATTACTATAGTACAAAAGCAAAATGAGTTTTTTGAGTTTTAGGGAGTATTTAGTTATTGTAGGTTATAAAGAAAATGTAGCACAATTAGATGATGTTTGGTTGATTTTGCAGACATAGTTGCACTGAAAGGGGATAAGTTAGGATTAATTAATGTGCTAGAACACAAGGTTCATCTCGAAGAGAAGAAAAAGCTCATCTATGTCCTTTCCTATAGGATTCTTTTTAAGATTAAGGAACAGGTAAAATAAGAGGTTAGCTAGTGGAAGGAGAAAAGTATGATTGCTCTGAGTTCCTTTTCATTTAATTTTCCAGTTTGGATTTCTGTAAGCTAAATATGTAGACTATTCCAGATAGGTGTCCAGTAACATACTTGCCAACCCTATTCGTTGAGATAGGTGGTAAGTTGTTTTACTCATCGATAGACCTCATGCAAGGGTTTTTGTAAGTTCCTCTTACTGAAGATAGTCGGAAATTCACTAGTTTTTATTATCACGAAAGGACATATGAGTTTACATGGAAGTGTTTTGGTTAGTCAGGTAGCACTAAAACGTTTAGAAGGTTTGTTAGTACAGTTTTGCTTGGGTTCTAAGGGAAGTCCGTTTTTGTACACATGGATGATATATTGATTGCTACAGACTCCATAGAGGAACATTTGGAAGTACATAGAGAACTTCTTAGAAGACTTGGGTTAGCCAGTTTGAAAGTTAAACTAGCCAAGTATGATTTCTTGAACAAACAGATAGTGTATTTAAGTCACACTATTCCTAAGGAGAGTGCTAGGGTAAAGGAGGATAAGGTTAGGGCTATTGTGGATTTTCCTGTCCCTAAGACTAACAAGCAAGTCGGTTCCTTCTAATGAATGGTCAGGATCTTCTGTCAGTTAGTGAAGGGTTTTTCTGTATTATCAGCTCCCTTACCAAACGTTGTAAGGGATGATGTACAGTTTGCATGGGGTGAAGCTCAGCAGTTAGCTTTTCAGAAAATTAAAGATACTTTAGTAAACCCCCTAGTATTGAAGTTCCCAGATTTTAGTTTGTTGTTCATCCTAGTGACTGATGCCAGTCAGTACGGAATAGATGCCTGGCTTAAGCAGAAATTTGAGGGTAAATTGCATCCTATTACTTTATTTAGTTAAAAGTTCAGGACACAGAGTAGCAATGAAAGATTGATGTCCACAATTGACAAGAAGGCTTTTGCTGTGGCTTCAAGTTTATTTCATTTCAAGATGTTGATGGGGAACAAAGTTGAGGTTCTCACTTATAAACCGTTGTTAGATCTTTTTAATAAGCCAGATCTTTCTCCCAAAAGGGCTAGATGGTTTTTGATGATTACAGATTTTGATGCTAATCTTAAGTATATTGAAATTAGACATAACGTCATAGCAGAAGTCATTAGCAGGAGTTTTCATAATGAGGGGTGGAGGAGGGGCTCTCATGTTTGATGTATAACTGGTGATTCCATAGAATAGGATATTAGTTTGGTAGAGAAGAAAGAAGATGAGGATGTGGTTTTTGCTAGCACAAAAGCTTTTCTGGGAGGGGAATCAGTTAGGAAAAGTTATAAGTTGCCTTTTGCAGGGCTAGAATTAAAGTGTAATTTGTTAGATAGGTAGGTTGGATATAAGCTGAGAAAGCAGTAATTATAAAGGGGATATGGCACAGATTGTAGTTTTTAAGATCCTCAGGATTGTTCATTGTGAGTTTGATAGTCCACATTTGGGTACTAAAAGACGTATCGTGAGATGTGCAAAATACTTCTGGAAGAAAACAGTGTCTACAATAGAAGATTTTGTAAGGTGTTGATCTGTGTGTAATGTAATTATCCAGCAAAGATTACTTCTTGCAAGTTAAGTTCTTTTCCTATTCCTAGTAGACGGTTTCAGAGGGTAAATATGAAGATTCTTGGGAATTTTGTGAATCGAGATTTGGTTACATATATCATTTGGTTGCTGATGAGCTAAATAGGTTTGCTGAGATTTTTTCATTAAAGAACAAAACAGCAAATATTATTACATTTTTCCAGGGATTATCTGTTGATATGGTATTCCATAGAAACCAGACGACAATGGGCTGTATGAACAAGCCAATAGGAAAGTAATTGAAGCTCATAGATCGTGTAAGTGGCAATGATGTAAATTGGGATTGGTATATTGCACAAGTCCAGCTTAACGTTAATAATATGGTTAGTATTACAATAGGGATGTTTCTGGCAGAAGCAGTTTGGTTATCCATCACGATGCTCGTTTGATTTATTGTCTGTTCCCGTTAGTTATGACGATATGGTTAGGTCGTTACTGTCTACGGCTTAAGTGAGATACACGTGCCTTAGTAGAAATCTTTAATCTAAGACACAAGAGATGGTTGACAGAGCTAATTCAGTCAGGCATTACTAAAGTTGCTGTTGGTGACAAGGGTTTTGTAATGGTATATGTTAGGAATCAGTTGAATTATAAATTAGGGCTGAAGTTTGAGGGTGCGTTTCGGGTTGTGGAAATAAAGAAAGGGAGTAGATTTGTTGTTCTAAATGAGAATACAGGGTTTTCTAGATTGATGTATATATCTAAAATCAAGAGAACAATGTAATTATGTTGTGATGGAGCTGGTTTGCTTGTTTTTTTTTTCTCTGATCCCCTTTAGGTGTCTATGTATTTTTCTTTGTGCTTAGTTGGTTTTAGTCAGTGGTTAGTGTTCTATCTCTGTGCAATTACGACGGTCTCGCGTGATTTTGTCAGTTTCTTTTTATATATTATTTATTGTTCGCGTTTTCCGCACTATTTTGGGGGGCTCGTATTGTTGTTAAACGTGAAGCTGAAGTTTTCAGAGTTGTGTGGACATTCTATTTTTTTTTCATGGGAGAAATTTTGATATTCTGTCGTACTAAACTGTTTTGGTATTATATTGTAATTTACTGGGGTTAGAGGTTTACTTTTGGTTTTAACATGTGCTGCAGTTTTTTTTATATATATTCAGGTGGTGTTGTTGGTTTGGGCATTGTCAGCAATTGTTTTATGAATGCCTCCTTTCTTTCGAAGGTTTTGGAGTCGAGTTTTTTTTTATGAATATCGTTTTTTTTATGTAGTGGTTTGTTCAGAAGTTGTGTAACACATTCAGTTTTAGCACATTAGTTTTGTGTTAGTGGTAACTGTTGGATTTTGGAGACATGTGTTTGCTGTTCTGTGACAGTTATGTTTTATAGTAAAAGAACGTTAGCTCTAGAGTTGATGTCTTGCTTTTATTGACCAACGACATGACCGACTTTCTTTGTACACCAATTCTCCATACCATCGCCTTCACGGAGTGGCTTCTATGAGCCATAATGGATACAATCCGGATATGGGAGCTATCTGCCTTTTGCATGCAACCTTCTACGTCTTCACTCCTTCTGCTTTTTGAGAGGATATGGAGCTTTTTGGATGATGATGGGTGGCATGTCTACAGTCCACATATTTGCTTCAGGGATGTCCGTTTCTACATTAAGGACTTGCATACGCCACACTCAACATGGGTTTGTGTAGTTGCAAGCTGACGAGGAGATTAGATACATCGGGAATCATTCAGGATATGAATAAGTTTGTTATAAAGAACTAAGTTTAATGCCTACAGCAGTTTTTCTTCGTTGAAATATGATAAACTTTAGCTGCCCAAAGGACGAGGAGATTTCATATTTAGCTCATATTGTTTGTTTTTGATTTTTGAGCCGGCACCATGTGAATTTTCTATTTTAGATAACTATGCTTGGACGAAGACTTCCATGGTAGGTGGGGCTGAGTCCCTATTACGTATAGGGCAGTTATCTATATTTCAGCCTTTATACAAGTGCATGAACTTATTCAGTTGACTAACTGCTACTCTGTGAAAAAGATAGCAGAATCTCAGTTCAGGAGATCGAAAAGTGTATGTGTTGTATAATTTATAAGCTGATGTTCCATTCTTTGACAGGATGATAGTATTACAATCCAATCAGTATTAACAAAGAATTTAAGAATATTCTTTGCATACCATTTCATCCTCATTTCAATCCTGCTGTACCTGTTTTACAAAATATTTATATTGATTTAGTATCTATATACAATATTTTGATAAATAAACTGATTAAGAATAGCCCTAAAAAAACAAACAATATAGTATACGGTATTCCTTGTAGAGACTGTAATAAGTTTTATATTGGGTAAACCTCTAACGAACTAAAGGTAAGATACTATCAGCACAAATATACCATTTCAAGAGGATTAACAAATAATGGGATTGTAGACACTGGCTTTAGTGAGCCTTGGTATTAACTGGGGTAATCCCTCGAGAATCTGCAGGGTCAATCACTGAAAAAGGAATCTGTTGGAGACCACCTTTATCAACAAGGATTTTAAATCTCCACACACGATTATACCTTGATCCTCTTTCCTTATATCTTTGGCTTCAAGAACACACTACCCACATTAATAAAGTGTATCCCCACCCCCATTTTTAATTCTTTTTCTTATATAAATGCCTGTCAACTT
>NC_061087.1:62202991-62207991 GCF_015104395.2 Macrobrachium nipponense | reverse complement strand
CATCGGAAGTTTATAAAGTTTAGATTTAAGGGCCTTTCATGTTCTATTGAATGCTCTTGGCTGAGTTTTTTCCTTTTAATTTCAGGTAATGAATTATGTCGGTGGCGGTGGTTAACATGGCGTAGTTGAGTAGCTATCTATTTCAAGGCAACAGTCTAAGATGGACCCACTTTTCACATGAAACGATCACATGAATGTAACAAAATATTTTTTCTATATGTATCATATGTCAGAAGCAACTAAAGAATGAAAGTTTAATAAATTACCTAAACATGGGATTGAAGCATTTTGAGAAGTCTTTAGAGCTGAGACAGGATGACATCAGTGTATGGCTGGTGCCTGAAATGAAAGACCAAGTTTTTCTGTCATATGAAATTGTGTGCCACCCATTTTGTAGGAGCAACTTCCCCCACAAGAAGGAACTTGAGCATTTTGCAGCTAAAAATGATGACTTGTGTGTTAGTGAACTACTACCTTGCAATACTTCTGAAGAATCCAAACATACGAGGTCTCTTATTACACAAAATCATAAAAAGAACTTCTTTTTCTGCAACAAAGCAAGATAAGCCAATGGTAATTCGAAAATTTTGGTTATTGCTGCAAAAAACAGAAAAAAGTCAATCCATCCCAAGGCAAAGGAAATAGTTGATCACAAACTGCTGACACCGATCTAAGACTTTGTTGACATATGTAGACATGATTGCTTCAGATTTTCGATATCGTAAGTCTTGTTTAGATAGTTGCATGAATCAAAGGCCTCAGAAAGACTACACAGAAACTTTCTCTAAAGGAATCATGTTCTTATAATGCTTGCATTCGTGCTTGGATAACGTCTTTTTTCAGAACAGGACAACTTTTTTTATTCTCACAGTAGAGAGCTCACTATCAAGAGGTGGATACTGAACATGATTGTCTTTACACAGCTGTTAATATGAATTCACCTCAGAAAGATATGGGGCACCACTTTTCAGATAGGTTCAGTTTTAGATCAACCTGGTATATCAAACATTGTTTGTTGAGCTGATCATACTGTGGCTAAGATATGTAACTTAGTGCAGAACTTCAGCAAGAGCATAACTATTAATCATGTTGTTTACAGTGTTGAGAATGGAGGGAACTGTTTCTTTACCCAATGATACAACATTGCAAAATGTCTCCAAAGTTATATGAAAAATAACTCTGTGAAAGACAGAAGTGATGAACAACATTTAGAAGTATCATAATCCAGTGCATCAGCTGTACTACCTAACCAGATGTATAATCATCTAGCATGGTTGATCACTAATGCAGGTCCAGCCTTAAGAGAAGATGGACGTATTCCATTGAATGAAATAACTTACAAGCAAGTTCTGGATGCTACACAAGACTTAATTTCGCTGACCTCAAAAGTGGCAATGTAAAAAAAAAAGTAGGATTGCCTTTGCACAGTCTGGAACACACTGTGAAAATCTTATTACCATTCTAAACAGGTTTGGTCATTGTGTAAGTTATACTGACGCACAAAGATATTTAACTGCAACTGCTGAGCATGTGGTGTCTCAAGAAGAGGAGCCTGATGATATGTTTATCCCAGAAAATCTTAAACAGCTTTTTTCATCTAATGTTCATTTGATAATCTTGACTCCAGTGAAAATAATGAAAATGGAAAGACTCTTCAAGCAACCAGTCATGTTATTATTAACCAATGACTGAACGAAATAGTGTCAAGTCAGCAAAGAAAGTTAGGAAAAAACTATAACACTTCAGTCAACATTTCAAGCTCTATTGTGTCATGTCAGTACTGCAGATCAAAGTACTGCACGATCCATAGAAAAACAATCACCTTACCAGAAACATCAGAAGTTCTCAGACATTGTTGTAGGTCTTGGTGGATTCCAAATTACTATGGACTTTCTTCATGAAAAAAAAAATGGTGGAATTGAAGATATTCTTGTTGATAGTGGGGTATGTCAATCAGGCACAACAGGCAAAATTGTGGATGGCAAGCACTATTACAAGAATGTGGAATATCATTGTTTGATATGTGAAGCAATGCATGCATGAATGGCACAGGTTTGCTTTAGACAGTGCATGCTGAAATCCCAGTTAACTGAAGCCATTAAGGAGGAAGATTGGGTGACTCTTGTTGGTTTACCAAGTCTTTGGTACTGGGTGATGATGCGTCAGAGCTGAAAGGTCTGGTGACTGGTAGCGTCACCTAACAGAGGTATGTAATATGCTGCTCTACATACTAGTGTCTGTTAGAATAACACAAAATCATGTCTCTTGAAAAAAGTATTATCAAATACTTACCTTTCCTTACAAAATTTCATAAATCATACTTTCAATGGCAGGGATGTCTCACACATCCACGTGGATAATGATAAGTGATCCCATGATGTAAAGGAAAAACTAGATAAAGTAAAGCATGTTATCTCAACAGAATGCATTAATCCCTTTCAATTCCAAATACCAGGCTGTATTATATTGCTACTGGCCAAAAAGGCGAAAGTTAGGATGTACAAGCAAAGATGAGAAGAAAAGAGGCAATAAGAGGTGTAAATGTTAATTATCCATCTAAAACAAACCATGTTAGATTTGCATCTTCCCAGTTAAAGAAGTCCAACATGGTTCAAAGGCATGATCTCTCTAAATTGTACTAAGAGGAAACGGAAATAACACATACATTGTGCTTTGTTTAGGGAACTGGTTAGGAAATTTACTACAATGCATTTTCACTTGAGCGGAGAGAATATCCTTCATCTTGGTTTGCATTTAGCTGCAATACAACCTTTAACATCCATAAAGAGACAAAAAGTAAATTCCTGATTCCTCTTATTAAGATCGCTGAGACTCATAAGCTTCTAGCCTGACCATATTTAGCAAAACTTCTCAGATTTCGGCCACAAAACTGTAAAAAACATCCTCATAATCGGAAATTGCTATGATTTTCACCCACTAATGGCTTGAGGACGGATGAACGGGACAGAACAGGTCTGAGAATTTTTATTGGCATTATATTTACCAGATAGAAAGTAATGCTTTAACAATCCAAGCAATAAAGCAAACATGTGTGGTACATTATAACATATATCTTCAACTATAATCGAAATTTGCCTGAAAAAGTAAGAATCACTCTAGGTATCACTAACACAGATCCAGCAAGTAATCTCATACGTAGTTACAGGTAAAGATGTCACTAAAGTCAGTGTAATTGCATGTACCAATTATGAAGAGGCAGGTACAAGAATTTGTGTACATAAGTGGTCTTTACTTGCAGGGACCTAGGACCTTGCAGTGTTTTAGTTCATGCCAATGACGCAGATATGGTGCTTACGATGTATCACTTGTTTATATTAGTAAAGTCATCTAAACTTTTGATTCATCACAACAACCAATATCTCTCTGTACATGATTTAATCCATGCATTTTCATCAGAGTTTAGTCACAAAAGTGGGTCTTAGTTAGGTAGTACTGTCTGAATATGTCCTTAATCGAGGCAACTCTATGAGATATGTGTTTAGGTTATATGCACAATCTCTTGGTGCTGTAGAACTTTGGTAACAGGTTACTAGGTAGGTAACAGATGAATCCGGAAAATTATTTTCTTCTTTTACGAGACGCAAACCATTCAGTCAATGAACATTTTAAGAGAACATTTGCTGTTAAAAAAGGTGACATCAAAATATTACCACTGACTGAACATGGAATCCATTCTAATCATCTTCGAGCACCATAGCTGTTTCTTGCCCGTAAACAGGCAAACAAGGAATCGGTGGTGCTTCCTGACATTAGCTAGTTTGGTTGTAACATTAATGACAATAAATTGACCCTAGTCCTGATGTCTATACCAGAAAAACCGAATGCAATGTAAGTCCTTTTGTAAACTAAAAACATTACGCAGGTTATCTTGTTCATATGCTAAAGCTAGATCGGTATGTGGTACAGCTTGCGCTTGTTTTAGACGATACGGGACTTGCATTTAATTCTTTTTTATTTCCAAAACAATTCTTTATATTAGAAATTTACTTAAAAAGTGGATTAACCAGACACAAAAGATATGGTACTAATAAACAACCTTAGCATGGACATGGGTCTCTCTCTCTCTCTCTCTCTCTCTATCTCCTCCCTCTCTCTCTCTCTCTTCTCTCTCTCTCTATTATATAGATATATATATATGATATATATATATATAATATATAATAATATATATATTATATATCTTATGATATGTATGATTATATGTATAGATTATAATATAATAATATTATATATATATTATATCTATATATATTATTATATATATAATATAATATATATATTAATTATACATATATAATATATATATATATATTATTAGATAATATATATAATATATATATTATTGAATATATATTATAATATATGATTATTCTATATCTATTATATGTATATGATATGCATAATATGATATCGATATATGCTATGTATATATATGTATATAGGATAATATTATATATATACCTCATATATACATAATATATTATATATATATATATCTATATATATATATATATATTATATATATGTATATATATGTATATCTAATATAATATGTACTTTATATGTGTATATATTATGATCTATGTATGCTATAGATACATATATATATGATATAGATATAATATATATATATAATAGATAGTTATCATATTATATATATAGTATACATATATAATATAATATATATTATTATTATATGACATATATATACATATATATACATATATATATATATATATAGTATATATATATATATTATATATATCAATTCAAGTACAATGTCCTTTAATATCTAAATTCACTTTACCTCCCAAATGATATATTTTTCATATATGTACCGAAGGGGATTATGATATATCGTCCCCCCATGGGATCGAACCACCGTCCAAGTGGACGGGGACGAAATCAGGACAGTCAGTGACGCTGATTGGATGCGTCACTGACTGTCTGATTTCGTCCCCGTCCACTTGGACGGTGGT
>NC_061087.1:62125491-62197991 GCF_015104395.2 Macrobrachium nipponense | reverse complement strand
TACCCTTTGAAACCTTCAACAGAGACGTGTGTGATGTGCAATTCCATAGATTAAATGCCTTAGGTTTTATAAAAGTGTGGTTCGCTCTGGGTGTTAATAGAACCATTCATGGTGATAAAAGGGGTTGTATTGGGCAATAGACTTTTGTTGGTCCATCCTCCATGTAGGAGACACAGGATATCGGTCCATACAGGTGTAAGTGTCATAATGGTTGGGATACCAGGTGTTTTTATTCTATATGTGGAACTGAGGTAAAAATGGATACTGAGGTTAATATGGGGATATCTGTGATATTGGTGATACTGGCAGTAATAATGGCAGTAATATTGGTGATACTGGCAGTAATAATGGCAGTGATATTGGTGATATGGCAAGTAATAGCAGTGAATTATTGGAATACTGGCATAATAATGGCAGTGAATATTGGGTGATACTTGGCAGTAATATGGCAGTGATATTGGTAATAACGGCAGTAATAATGCGTAAATAATTGGTGATATGGCAGTAATAATGCAGTGATATGTGTGTACTGGTAGTAATAATGGCAGTGATATGGTGATACTGGCGGTCAGTATATTGGCGGAGTGATAATTATTGGTGATATTGGCAGTAATAATGGCAGTGATATTGGTGATACTGGCAGTAATAATGGCAGTGATATTGGTGATACTAATTGGCGGTAATATTGGCGGTGATATGGGTAATTATAATGGAGTATTGGCAGTGATATTAGTGATTATATTGGTGATATTGGAGGTGATATTGGCAGTGATATGGGTAATTATATTAGTGATTTTGGTGATAATGCTGATAATAATGGTAGTATGGTTGATAACGGTGACATTGATATCAGTGGTGATATTGATACTAACATTGGGGTTATGGTTGATGGTATTGGGGATACTTATATAAATATGGGTGATATTCATGTGAATGTGGAATGTGGGGTGAATAACCGGTCACAAGATGGTGCTGTGTATGATGGTTCTGTATTAAATGGGGTTTTGTCAGATGTTATTTCAAATCCAGGTACAATAACTATTGTTAAAGTCAGGTTGAGGGAAGTGAAAATGACCAAAGAGGTATATATAATTCAGGGTAGCAAAAACTAAAAGGTGTGATTAGCACATTGTCAGTATGCAAGGTAACGCACACAGGTGTTACATGGGTGAAATTGTTGAATTGTAATGATACTGTTAGGAAGTAACAGAAGAATACTTATGTGGTAGACCTCCAGGATTGGAGTAGGGATAATGGTTCAGTGACTATTGTAGAGAGGGATACTGAGTTTTCAGAGGCAGAAGAGCAATTAAGGAGGGAAATCTTTAGGGATCATTTAGCTAATACAGATTTCAAGGAGCATATACAAGCATTAAGCAAAGTTTTGGCTGAATCTGGGGATAGTGTGGATTTAAAAGTTCAGGCTGACTAAGGTGTTAGAACATAAGGTGAATCTAAAAGAGGGGATCAAACCAATTTTTATTCCGGTGTACTGCATACCCTACAAAATCAGGGAACGGGTAGAAAGAGAGGTTAGTGAATGGTAGGAGGAAGGAATTATTGCACCCAGTGTGCCCCCGTACAACTTTCACTTACTGGTGGTGCCTAAGATGGACATTTCAGTGTGCATATGTGTTGATTTCCGAAAACTGAATGAGAAAACAATTCCTGGTCGTTATCTGGTCGCATGCATACAAGACCTTTTTGTGGTAATTGGGGGACATAGGATATATTCTTATGTATGGATTTTTGCAGGTTCCTCTTAGTGAAGATGATCGTGAATTTACTGCATACGCATAGCCTAAGAGGCATCTCGAGTTTACATGGACGCCTTTTGGTTTATCGGGTAACCCTATGACTTTTAAGAGGCTGGTGAACACAGCTTTGCATGGGCTATTAGGCAAGAATGCCTTTGTGTACATGAATGATATATTGATTGCAACAGATTCGATCGAGCATCACATGAAAGAGCTCAAGGAAGTTCTTAGGAGAATAAGGTTAGCAGGTTTGAAAATTAAGTTAGCCAAGTTTGACTAATTGAAGAAGCAGATTGCATATTTTTTGCATTTCATATCTAAAGAGGGGGTTAGAGAATATGACGATAAATTAAAAGCAATTACAGATTTTCCTGTCCCTAAGACAAAGAAGCGAGTGTGTTTCTTCTTGGGAATGGCTGGCTTTTTCCACCATTATGTGAGTGGTTTTTTCTATCTTGGCATCTCCTTTAACAGACATGTTACGGGAGAGCCACAACAGAATGCATTAATGAATCACCCAGTTCTGAAATTTCCAAATTTCAGCTAACCTATCATACTAGTGACTGGTGTTTGTCAGGAGGGTAGAGATGCTTGCCTTATCCAAAAATTTGAAGGAAAATTCCATCCAATAGGTCATTTATTATAGCAGGAAATTTAAGACATGTGGTATCAAGCCTAGTTAATGGGGAATTAAGTAGAAGCTTTTACAGGCCACAAGTCATTATTATATCTTTTTGATAAGCCAGACTTGTCACCTAAAAGAGCTAGATGGTTCCTAACAATTAAAGATTTTGATACAAAGCTCAAATACATAAAGGGCAGACATAATGTGGTAGGGATGCCCTTAGTGGAAGTTTCGTTGATATAGAAGGATTTCAAGTTTAGGTGGTTACTGGTGATTCTATACAGTGGGATATCAGTCTCATGCAGCAAAGGCAAGATAAGGGTGAAATTTTAGCAAAAGCAAAGTGTTTATTAGAGGTGAAGTGAAAGTAAAGGGAATACGACACAGATCGTGATTCCGATAGTCCTACGTAAATCCATTGGTCTTAGTTATAGTATATTGCAAGTTTGGTAGTCTACATTTAGGGGTGGAAAAGAGGTATAATGAGATATGTAATAAGTATATTAAGAAGAATATGTGGGCACCTGTGGAAAATGTTGTGAAATTGTGTACAGTGTACAACACTTGCAAACGTACAATGGTAACTTCCGATACTCTTTCAGAGGGTGCATATGGATACCTTGGGGAGTTTTTGTGAATCCGGGTATGGCCACAAGTAATTATTGGTGGTAATAGATGAACTGACGAGGTAGTGGAAATTTTCCCACTAAGCATGAAACAGCAGAAGTGGCTGTGGCATTTTTCAATGGCTTTATACGTAGATACAGGGTACCCAAGGTTTTGTTGAGTGATAATGCTAGGGAATTTGTAAGTTGGGCCTTAGAGTGTCTAGTGGAAGTTATGGGATACAGAAGGTAACAATCCTTTCATACAGAAGGGAAGCTAATGGATTATGTGAACAAGCAAACAGAAAAGAGCTCAAGGCTCCCTGGAAAACTATCGGCGGCAATGACAGGAACTGGGATGGATATATAGATACAGTTAGGCATAACATTAGTATGGTCAGTGACTCTATCAAAATGTCTCGATTCGTAACATTATTTGGTTGCCAAGCACGAGGTAAATTTGTTGCATATACCTTCTCATGGGAAGGACACAATTAAGCCATTAATCTCTACGGCAAAAGAGAGGCATGCTTGTCTCAGCCGCAATCTCGAGTCAAAAACACGAGAAATAGTGGAGCAAGTTAATGTTAAAGAGGATATTAAAATTGCTGTTGGGGATAATGTGTTTTTGAAGGTTAATGTGAGAAATTGATTACATTATAAGTTAGTTCCAAAATCTGAGGGTCCTTTTGGGATTATTGAAGAGAAGATAGGAAAACGTTTTTAGTCTCCGACAGGTCTGTCTAGATTAATGCATATATCAAAGATCAAGAAGACGGGGAAATGATAAAAAGGGGACATTGCCTAGCTATGCATTGCGTTTTTTTCGGTTTCACAAATGGATGGTGTGATGTGAAAGACAGAGACCTGTAGAAGTTTTACATTTTAGTTATTCAGTCTCATTTAACACTATTTTTTTTACTTTTACTATTTCTCATATTATGCAAAAGTGCGGCGATTCACTGTATATATCTGAAGTAATTGTTGTAATAATGGGATAATTTGGGTGAAATATTGTGGAAAAATTCTGTAGGATGAGAGATATTTGGGGAGTTATCCAGACCAGAGATATAATAGTTGATATACTTTGGTTTTTATGAGGACTGCCATGGTTTTCTAGGAATGAGGATAAAGTTGTGGTTCTATTTGATTTCTGGTGGCGTTGATTTTTGGTGATGCTGATTTTTGGTGATGTGGATTTTTGGTGGTGTTGATTGTCTGGTGTTATTTTTGGGGGTGATGACTTTTGGTGGTGCTTCATTAATTTTTTATGGTTTCTGGTTGTTTGTGGTTTTGTTAGGTTATATTCACCAGTGTTAGTTTTCTGGTTTATGGTGGGTATTTTGTTGTTAGTGGGTTTCTTAGGTGATAACCTTAGCTTATAACCAGCAGAGGATGTTTTCTTTGGTGTTATATTTTGGTGGTTGAATATATTTAGCCTGAAGCAGGGTGTTTTATATTGGTGGTTATATAATGGAGGTAGATGTTTTTGGTACTAGTGCTGATGACAGTTAGCAAGGATTTGCTTTTGAGGATTTAAGAGGTTTCGTGGTATTGGTGAGGATTAATGACGTTTTGTGGTATTAGTGAGGATTAATGACGTTTTGTGGTTTTGGTGAGGGTTTATTTTGAGGTTAATGGTGACTTCGGGGTCTATGAGGTTAGCTAGACAGATTCTTGGAATAAGCAGGTCGTTTGGTTCTGACAATATCAAGTGGTGTCTCGGATAAGACTATTGTTGATGCATTCATTTAGAGTTGGATACTCATTGGGTTTTCTTCTTTCTGACATTTTCGATGATGACATTCCGTTGTGAGGAATCTAAAGGGGTGGTTATATGTGGATTACTACTGATTAGTTTATGGCTGCAATTTTGTGTGTGAAGCAAACTACATTTGGTAGGTAATATGGTGAAAAAGTGATTTTTTTTTATTTGGGGAAATCTGCAACTGTGATTAAGTGGTGTTAGTGTTTTTTTTATATAGGATTTTTTTTAAATACCATGTTATTTTTACAGAGGTTGTTGAATTCATTTTGAGATACATAACATATATATGATTGTCAAACTTTATATTTGCTGGAGGTTAGTTGTATAAACATTACGGGGTTTTCTTGGTCTACTTATCAGTAAAGTGGTTAATTGTTTAGTTGTAAATTAGAGATAAAAGTTTTTCCAGTATTTTTTAATAGGTTAGTTGATAGAGACCATGTTTATTTTAATGAGGAATTTCAGTTTATAGTAATTGACAATGAGGCTGGGCGTGTGTTAGTTCATGACAGATACGTGTGAGAGAGTAGAATTTTCTTTCTAAGATACAAAAACTTGCATAGAATTGTTAGTGTCAGTCAGAACTCGTTCATAATTAAACACAGACACACGATGGATTTAGATAATTCCCAGACTCATATCAAGTGGTGGCAACGAAAACAACTTAGGGTCTACTGCGCCAGATGTATGGTCTTCACCATGGGTGACGAAAACAGTTTTCTATTACTACAAGGACTAAAAATTTTCTATGGCCCTATGACCATAGAAAATCTACGATACTTTTATGAGGCGTGTGCAGGAGACTCTGGCATGGGAGTCACGGAATATTCAAGATCAGCAACATAGGAGGGGGTTACGGTTCCTTCGTGTGATGACGATGGATCTGCAATTCATCAACAAGTGTGTTTATGACACACCTGAATACGAACTATGAGGTAGTAAAAGTTCCGCATACACTGGTGACAAATACGGTCCCTCCACTAGTGGAGAATTGAGAAGAAGATTTTTTTCTTCGCAGAATGTTACATGGTTCCTATGATCGCTGTTATAGTGGTGATAATGATGGTCACAATGTGTATAGACGAAGCCATCAAATTTGGATGTAGTCGGTAGGGTAGCAGGACACTAGCATTGGATCGGATGTCACCCTGAATCATGTGGCAGGATAAACTATGAGAAACTATATACCAGTGGCAGGTCTAGTATGCGCCATGGGGGCATACTAATAGTGGCCGAGTCATGTTAAAGGCGCTGGAAACAATAATAATTAAAACTGGGGCACAACAGACTTTGTCACCAACATAATGGAATGTGTAGCAACACAGTGGTATGTGTTTTGGGTAATTTGAAGACAATGGCGAATTCCTCATGTTGTTAAAAAAATTATCAAGTCTCATCGCTGAGAGCGCAGCTGCGTAAGTTGACCTGGTTGGTCGGAAGTCTTATGATCATAACATTAGAAAAATGCAGTCGTGTGTGTGTCTGTTCGTGCGTCAAACAGGGTGTGTTCGTGGAATGTTCCAGAACATTGAGAAGACGTGCATGCTTAGATTCATACGTCTGTCATGGCGAGTGAACACATAATATATTCCTTAGTGTTGTGGAAATGAGGCATTATACGACAGACTTTTGTAGTTATTACCAGTAAGAAAATCCCGAAGGAGGCACTAGAAGATTCCTCAAGAAAGTAAAATGGAAAAAAAGGAACTTTGAATAAACCTGTGAATTTTTACAGATACTCTGAAGGGAGCTTAAGCTCTGGGTCCGCACTTACTGTTTTTATTTTGTAACCACAAAAAAAAAAAAAATGAATTCTCTAATTGCCAACTTTGTTTGGGAAAATACTGATGGTTTTTGGCAAAGTGAATAGTATGCGATAGGTTTTTATAATGAAGATTACCATTAAAGGAGTAATTGTGTTTCATGGTTTTGGAATTCTTAAATTAATTTTCCTTGGTTTTCTTGTTAGTTCTTTCAGGAAAGAAAGACTAATTTTTGTATCTTTGAGCCGAGTTTTAGCTCTGATTTGATAACTTTAAGCTCCAGAGTTGTCCATCTAGGGTGGATGCCAAGGTAGGTTAAGTTAACAAATAATGATTTCGTCTTAATTCTTATAATTAGAACATTATATATATATATATATCTTATATATATATATATATATATATAGAATATATATCATATATACATTATATATATATTTATATTATAATTAAATATATATTTAATATATGTATATATACTACCTTATATATACTATATATAATACATATAATATACTCTATATACCCTATATACTCTATATTATAATAACTTATATACTATTAATAGTATTATATATATATGATATATATATATATATATATATATATATTATAGTATATATATGATATATATATATAGATATATATATATATATATATATATATATAATATATTATATATTATATATATGTGTGTGTGTGTGTGTGTGTGTGTGTGTGTGTGTGTGTGTGTGTGTGTGTAGAATCAGCTGGTCACTTTTTTACTACATACATATGCAACTGCAATGTCCACAATGACCTTTTAACATCGTGGAGTCTTTGTTCTTTTTTGGATCCGCTTGTCACTAGAAAGCCTGAAGTTCCAAGTTCAAAGAAAAAATTGTTTGAATATATCGTGATGCCCGGTACCGGGAAACGAACCCAGATCCCATAATCACAAAGAGGTTGCGTTGCCGACCTACAACATGACCTCTTTCTGATTATGGGACCTGAGTCCGATTCCTGGTACCGGCCATCACAATTCTTCAAAGAAATTTCTTTGAAATTGGATCTTCAGGCTTTCTAGTGACAAGCGTATCCAAAAAAGAACAAAGAATTCAAGATCCTAAGAGGGCATTGTGGATATTACAGTTGCATATATATATATATATATATATATATATATATAATATTATATATATATATATATATATATATATAATATTATATATATATATATATATATATACATAATATATATATTATTATATATATATATAATATATATATACATATATATATGATGAATTCCGAAATTTGAAAAAATTTCCAAAACAATGAAACACAATTACCCCTTTAATGGTCATCTTGATTAAAAAAAAAGAAAACCTATCACACACTATTGTCATTGTCAAAAACCATCAGTACTCTCAGAAGCAAAATTGTCAATTAGAGAATTCATTTTTTGTGGTGGCGAACAGATTGCATCTATAAATTAAAACACAATTATCAAAAATAAATAAAAAAAAGAGTGGAAAAATATTCAATAAAAATAATAAGTGCACTGAATCTCCCTTCAGAGTATATTTAAGACAGGTTTATTGAAAGTTCCTTTTTTTTCCACTTCACCTTTTTCATGAATCTTCAAGGCCTCCTTCGAGCTTTTCTAACTGGTAATCACTACACACACACGCAGATATATATATATATATATATATATATATATATATATATATATATATATATATATATATATATATATATATATATATATATATATATATATATATATATATATATATATATATATATATATATATATATTATATATATATATATATATATATATATATATATATATATATATATATATATATATATATATATATATATATATATATATATATATATATATATATATATATATATATATATATATATATATATATATATATATATATATATCTACGTTTATTGATCTTTTCGTCTACCCAGTATTTAATTCATCATTTTGATTTGTAAAATGGCAGCCATATTCCTCCAAATATCAGCTGATTTGGGCGGGAAAACAAAGCTAGAGTTAAGCATTTCCTGTTGGAATGGGGGAGAATATAGTCTTTTGTCAGCTTTAGGGATGTATCTCAAAGGGAAGGATGTAGGCAGACTAGTACTTCTAAGGCCTATATTTCTTAAGCTCTTTTTCCTGTGAACCCTCTGCTGGCTGTATGTTCTGTTTCCAGGATTTGCCCTGCTCATGGGGGGTTAAGCTGACACCTTTGATCTCCCTCAGACAGCTCCAGTTCGAGCCCCAGACCTGAGACAAAGTCAGGCCGCATTTCTACAAAGATCTACTGAACATGGCATCCAGGTATGTCTTGTGAAACAGCATATTGCCAGTCCCTTACATCCTAGTGCCTAATTACTCCCCATTTTTCCCAATTCAAACTTCTTTATGAAAAGAACTCATCCCTTTGTTTCCTCTCACTGCCTCATGGCTGCATGCTTCCCCTTGTGTGATCATCCCAGACAAATGAAGTCATTGCATACCTCAGTGAAACATTGAAGTTCCTTTTCCCCAGTGTTAGAGAACTGAATAATCGAAATTTGTGCAAGAAATCCTTTTTCTTTTATCTTGTATAATCTGGGATCCTTTTCCAGATTCCCTGAGTCACGTGTCAAGTCTGTCTGCCCGCAAGTGTTGCATTGCCGCAAGATTTCGAAACCAGCTTTATTAGTGACTTTCATTTTGCACCAGCTATCATTCACTTGAGAGATATTATTAGTCCATATGGGGACCAGTTGCATTTAATTAAACCTTGGCTGTTAAGCAGCCTCTTGTAAATAAATAGCGGTAAAGTACTTAGCTGAGTCTCTGGCGACCTTTCCTCTAGAGTAAATTATCACTATAAATCCTTTACTGTAAGTTCAAGTAAATTTCCATTGTTTTCGTTCAATTATTCCTGTTTACGTATCGGAGTCCTTTCAAGGCCAGGCTCATACGTAACAATATATATATATATGTAAGAATTACATTATATATATAAACCAGTGACCTGGGGTCATGGCATTAGGAGGGTTCTACGTGACCAAAGCAGACCTTAGATTATGCTATGCACTGTCTGCAGTAGCCTGATCTAGCTCTAAGCTTTGTCAACATTTTTATGTTATGATAACTTTGCACAACAACTTCCATGGGAAGCGGTGACCTGTTAACCTACGCCGGAAACTTGTAACTTCCGAGCCGGGCGAACTACGTATGTGTTTTTATATGAATTGCTGAGATAGCTAATGTTCCGCTATCGACGCGATGCTTTAGAATGGCAGTTCCACGCCAAATCTCAAACATATCGGTCGTCCGACCGAGCTGCATCTCCTAGTATGGAGTTACAGAATAAAGTTGTTAACTTGTTCAACTAGCCTGTTTGAATCATCTCCTCTAGACAAGAAAAAACAAAAAGTCTATCGCCAAGCGATGAGACATTAGAAGTGGTGGCAAGCGACTAAACGAAGAACATAATTAACGAGACCCATATCAGCCGACCGAAGGTCTACAAGAACTAACTTCCACCTTCAACATCAAACGAAACAGAGGAAACGGGATCTTCAATCAACGCAACAGTTTATGAAGACGCAACTATGTCCTTCATCGAGAGGAATACAAGCATTTAACACTGACGTTTGAGCAACAGTTATCACTTATCTTCGAGAATCTACACCGGACGAGGGCGGCATCGAACATCGACGGAAAGAAGAAAACAAACACAGGGAACATCACCCGTTCGCGAGCAAGGACGCAGAGTGGACAGCTATACGCAGTAGTGCAAGGACGGTGGCTGTGACGTCATCAATCTTGGACTTCTCAGAGCATCGTGCACCGAGAGAAGACCGTGACGTCATCACGACTTCCGACGCGAGACGTGGACAGGAACTGTGACGTCATCCCATGTCAACAATCCTTCGCAATATAATCTGGAGCTAAGTACCATTTTTATCTATTCAGGTCTTTTCCTCAGTGAAGTGTTGTTTCATCAAGAGTCGATCGTCCAGTATTCTGGGGGTGAGTTGTTCGCCATATTAATCTTCCTTCATTACAGAACCTATCTTCAACTACGAGGTTCTCGCCCGCAGATTAATTTTTTTTTTTTTTCTTTTCTCGTTGTCATTAACCATTTCTTGCAGGAATTCTCCGTATAATATTTTATCATATTATCTGTATTTTTGTATCTTTTGGGGGATTTTCCTATTATTATAACACACTTATACAGTACATTGCTTATGCGTTTACGTAGTGGTCGAGTGTACTCTTATAGATATTTTGATAGGATTGCAAGGAATAGAAGTGATAAGAAAAAAGTGAAAGCCGAAATGGCAACCACTCCGGCTGGCAACCCCAACGTGGTGACTCTCGTTAGCGCGAGGTCAGCGATAGTCCCTTTTCAAGGTCGGGTCAATGGGTTCCTGCCTCAAAATGTTGAGGCATGGATCTCATCTGTAGACGCTCATTTAAATGCAAAAAGCATCACAGACCCAGCAGTACAATTACAGGAGGCCAAGAGCTTCGTTGACTTTGCGAAAGGCGACGCAAGTGCGTATCTAAGGGGGGTTTCTTTCCAAGAAGCGCTTACATGGGACGAGTTCAAAAATAGGTTACGTGCCGTGTATGGGGGTGAAGAGGCTTTAGATGTAGTATTGGCATTGAGAAATATCCTTAACCAAGCCTCCATGACTCAGCTCAATGTTGTCGAGCGCGGCGCTAATTGCCGACCGGCTAAATGAATATCAGGATAGTTTATGTAACTCCGGGTGGGTTGCGGGTGCTAAAATCAAAGTGAAAGATTTTATCCGTTTGATCTACCTTACGTCTATCACTGTAATGTTGCCTGAAGCGTTAGTACGGTGTTTTGATAAAAAATTGCAGCCCGACAGTACGGAATTAGATGTGTATAAACAAATCAAAAAACACATGTCTAAATGTACCGACCTAGATCCTTCGCTCATTCAAGTTTTTGCAAAAAAATGAGAACAAGCCACAACAAGTAAATGTGTACATAATAATAATCAAGTTGCAGGGATGGTTTGTTATAACTGTAAACGACCAGGTCACATGATTTCAGACTGTCGGACGCGTTTTTTGTTTTCAATACACAATAGTTAACTCATTCATATAACCGTTGCTACTCGAGGATCAACAGCCAAACGCTACAAACACGCAACCAGTTGCTAGTGCAAATAAAAAGAAGGTCCTCAGTACTATAAGAAGAAACAACCAAACGGAAATTCTGCACAACAGCAGAAACAAAAAACAAATCGTGCTTCAGGTACCTCTGTTCCTGGGCCATCTAGCCAGAACTCGCAAGGGCAAGCGAATTTTCAGGGTGTGATAAACAAAACAAATACCACGTAGTTCACTCCAAGGGGGGAGAGGGCGATGTTGGGTCATTAATATCAACATCTTTTGTATCAAATAATCAGTTTAATCATTTATCAGATCATTGTGAGACAATTGATTTTCCTATGAAACACACGGCCGAATCAAAAAAATCTGTGCAGGTTCCCGTAGATTTGCAACAAATTCATGCAATTATTAGTCAAAACGAGTTGCGACCAACCTTACATGCAGTAAATTTGGACCATAAGTCATTCACTTTGTTCTTGATTCTGGTAGTCCACGTAATATAATGGATTTAAGGACTCATCATTTACTCTTTTCAAATTTCCCTATAGAAAAGTCCGGAATAAGGCTCTCAGGCATTGGGAATAATGAATTAAATGTTGTGGGCGTAACTCATGTACAGTACAAGGTCGGTAAGCGCACGTTTGCTGATACCTTTGTCGTTGTACAAAACATTAATATGTATCCCGCAGTAATTATCGGATACCCGTCTATGGGCACTCAAAATATTATCTTAGCACCTGCAAAAACACGGCGTGTATATCAAAGGGAAATTCTATAGGTCTTCTAATACCCTAAAATCTGTTTTAGATAATAAAGAGACAGACGAGAGTTGTCACTTACATTACGGAACCAATCACCTGTCTCATGAACCAAGAAATAATACAGGCAACCCAACAGAACTCTCGCTCACCCGTAATATCAGCTTGCACGCAAACCCTCGAACCTAACGTAACTTCAAATATATTAGTGCGTGTAAAAAGAACCTTGCCAGGATCTGAAACATTAATCCTTTCCGAAACTCTGAAAACACACGGATTATCCGTCACACAAGCCGTTTATACAGTCGGCTCACAACAGCAATGTAATATCGAAGTCTGTAATCATTTGAATACCACTTTAGTAATCCACAAAAATCAACATATCTTGGATGCCGAAGTTTATAAACATCGCATCTTACCGTAGCTGAGATAAATCACGCTCAATCAGTCGCGGATGAAACCCTTTTGCAATCTATAAAGAACAAAATCAATAAAGATATTCAAGAAGAAGAAATTCAGCAGAAATTTTTTTGAATCTGTTAACTAAATATCATGATGTTTTTTCCACTAGGATGGAACCTTAGGAAAAACGGATGTCATGAGCATCAAATCAGGCTCAAGGACAAACAGAAAGTAATCTATGTACCTTCGTACCGACTTCCTATGAAATTTCAGAATGAGATAACAGAGGAAGTAGGTAAAATGTTAAAGGAAGGAGTCATTAGGAAATCAAACAGCCCTTATAATTTTCCGTTAATAGTAGTACCGAAAAAAGATCGAACTTGGCGGATATGCGTAGATTTTCGTCGTTTAAACGAAGAAACAATCCCTGACAGATTCCCAGTACCATGTACCGATGATATCCTATCTTTACTAGGCCAGATAAATATTTACACAAGCCTAGACTTACTAAAAGGATTTCATCAGATTCCGATGGAACAAGAAAGTATCCCATACACTGCCTTTCAGCACAGCCCGGGGACATTATGAATTTTTGCGTATGCCTTTTGGTTTACGTTGTGCTCCCTATAACTTTTACTCGTATGATAAACGTCGTGTTTGGAGACTTGTTGGGAGATATCCTACATGCCTACATGGATGACTTAGTAATCTTTTCCAACACATTAGAAGAGCATTTACGTAAATTGGAGTTAGTGTTACAAAGGTTAAGGCAGCATAATTTAAGGGTAAAGATAAGTAAGTGTGAATTTTTTAAAACAAGAACTAGTCTATCTAGGTTTCACGGTTTCTAGTGAAGGTCTTAAAGTCGTCCACGATAAGGTGTCGGCTATCCGTAACTTTCCGATACCTATTAACGTCAAGGGAATACAGCAATTTTTGGGGTGCAGCGGATACTATCGCCGCTTCATCCGCAATTACTCAATCATAGCCGCTCCCCTAACCGATCTTATAAAAAAGGGCGTAGATTTCGTATGGTCTGAAATTCATCAACAGGCGTTCGATAAATTGAAAGATGAACTGTGTAGTTCTCCTATCTTGAAATTTCCTGACTTCAATAAGGAATTTTTCATAGCAACAGACGCCTCAGACCTAGGAGTAGGTGGGGTATTGCTTCAACAATATGATAGACAGTTTTTCCCTATAGCTTTTATTCACGTAACTGAGACCTTCCGAAAGTAAATATGCAGTAATAGACAAGGAAGGGCTCGCTATTGTTAATTCACTCGTGCACTTTAAATTCATAATTTACGGTTATCCCGTCAAGGTTCTCACTGATCATAAGCCCCTAACCGACTTCTTTAAAGGTTTAGTCACAGCCCCAGCGAACTCGGTGGCACATGATCATTCAGGACTTTGGCGCGAGGATCGGGTATTTACCTGGGAAAGCAAATATCATTGCTGACGCATTATCACGCAACCCCTCTTCATCTTGTACCGAGCCATTAGCTGAATTAATAGATATCTCAACCTCCATGCCCGTTGTTAAAACTATATCCGAACAGGAAGATTTGGGCTGGAGTGCTGAACTATTACAGACGGAACAAAGAAAAGATCCGCAAATAGAAAAAATCATCATTGCGTTTAAACGGAAATCCGAAGGAAAAGAATACCTAAAGTATAAGCAGCAGAATTATATCCTACAGGAAAATATCCTGTGTAGATCCGTGACGAGGAAAACCCGCAACACACCGCAGTTGAATAACAACCAGGTGGTGGTGCCTATCTCACTCATACCCACTGTCTTAAAGTGGTTGCATGAAATCCACTGCACGGACACCCGGGTTATACCTTAATGTCACAGAAAGCCAAATCCTTATTTTATTGGCATACGATGCTTAGAGATATAAAAAAAGCACATAGCAAATTGTCGCACTTGTCAAGAATACAAAGGGCACACGAAGACACCTGTCAGCCTAGGGGCTTACCCCGTGCCAAATCAACCCTTTGAAAGAGTACATTTAGATTTATTAACAGGATTTTACGAGTCAGACAGAGGAAATAAGCACCTCCTAGTAATTATAGACGCTTTGACTCGATATACAGAACTCATAGCGCTTAAACAAAAACCGCGGTCGAGTGCGCTAGGAAGTTTTACGAGTGCTACATTTGTAAACATGGAATTCCACACATCATTATCTCAGACTCGGGCGGGGAGTTCAATAATCATTTCCTTAACTCCTTGTGCGAATTCCTTAGTATAAAGAAAGTCAATACCATGATCTATCACCCAGAGTCTAATGGGCTAGTGGAAAGGGCAAATCGTAAGGTTTTAAACATTTTAAGGGTCACCTTAGGGGGGCAGATCCCAACTGGGACATTGCCATACCTGCGGTACTAAGCACACTTAATCACTCGTATCACGTGTCTATTAAAATGACACCGCACGAGGCACTGTACGGTATCCCGGCCCGAACGCCTTTCCACATCTTAAAGCCTACAACTAATTTATCAAATCCTCTAAAGGATGTTATGGATGCAAGCATAAGTCGATATAATATAATTCGTAAGAATTTAGAAGAAGCACAGATCCTAATGAAAAAAAATCATGATAAAATAGCTAAGCCAACTAGAACATATGCGTGGGCGATCAGGTATACATACAAGTATACGTACGTAAAAGGTTTGAACTATAAACTGACACCTAAGTTTGAAGGCCCGTTTAACATTTTAGAAAATTTAACGGCCAATAGAGTTAGGGTTCAAAATGTATCCAAACCACTGATGTGAGAATAGTCCCATTGGCACATATCAGAATCTAAAGAAAGGTAGATGGAGTGAGGGAAAAAATGGTTGTATTTATGAAACTTGTATAATAATTTATATATATATATATCTATTAATCATATTGTATGTAAACCTATTCTTTTACGCGAGTTATTACATCTGTTTTACTCATTGCAGGTTTTCAAAAATGAATCTGTTATTGTTAGGAGTGATATTGTGTATTCAGACATCTTTGTTGTATGGAAAGAGCGCTAGGACTAAAGACATAGAATTTAATCATGGCTCGATTATCGAGAGAATCGATGATGTATTCATCGTGTCAAGTAATATTGTTATCGAGGTAGATATGCATGCCATTTTCTTACCTGAAGATGACGTCCTTAACTTAAAGAATGACCTGATGAGGTTTGGTATTTCCCTTAAGGAAATGCATGAACGTAATTTTCATGCTAACTCAGAGATTTCACTAGCTCAAACGCTAAACGTCGCGGAAATGTTTTCTTATGACATACAAAATAAAACCGCCGAGGCAGAAGAACTCGCTCGTGACCTGCTGATGTGGTCTGTGCGGCACAATACTCTTGAACGCCGCAACCCGCTATTCTAGCTGGACTAAACATCTTAGGATCAGTTGCGAATCTAGGCTTAGGAATCTCAAATCGCCTCAAGATAAATAATCAAAATAAAAGAATGAGTTTTTTTTGCAACACAAAACGGAACTGGCCTTATCAGAACTTCGCAGCCAGTTATCTTCGATCAATCACATAATGAATATCGTTAATGAACATTCAATAATATCGATCAGGTCATGGAAGTTCAACATTTGCTGGCTACTTTAGCTTACTATAGTTCGAAAATAGATCATATCCGTGTGAAAATATCACATTTTATTGAAAAGTCAAAAGATTACGTAGAAGCATTACGTTAGCAACAAAGGGTGTGTTATCTCCTCACCTCATGCCTATTAAAGATCTGACGTTAACTTTGGAAAACGGACGGGAGAAGCTAGGGTATATTCCTTTATTGGATGCCCATAAAGTAGAATTCTATTATAGCCTAATATCAGTCAGCGTTGAAAATTATAGAATTATGATCACGATTCCTTTTGATTCTTCCGATGCTTGGCAATCATACAAAATAGCACTGTTTCCTACTTTTATGACGAATAACTCAAATCCAGTAATATCCAATTTAACGGGGCATGTACTGATTTCTTCTGATAAGAAAATCATTTACAGTCATTAAAGACTTAGATAAACTCACTCACTGTTCAGAAGCCATGAATAATAAAATTTGTACAGCTGACTCTTTTGAATTCTATCCTATATCAACGGATTCATGTGAGTTAGACATAGTGCTAAACGGCTCTCTCTCTCATACAAGCGAAGGTTTGTCTGGGGAAACTTTATCCCTTTTTCGGTAATAAATTCAATTACAGGATGAATAATGGTTCCTGGATCCGTTATGATAAGGCCGGATTCGACGTCGTGTGTCCGGACACATCCACCGCCCATGCCCCTATCTTCGTAGCAGCCGATGGTTGTACGGGGACATCTACAAATTATACCGTCAGAGGGGTCAACACGATAATACGTGAGAAGGCGTATTTCGCGAACTACACGTGGGCTACAACAATCATCCCATCACTACCTCTCCCATACAACGCGCGAGTAGCTCATCGTCTGACGCAACTGGCTGAGATGACCCACGCGTCATCGACTTATGCAGGTGGAGAACATCTTCGCTACTACATTCTGCTAGCCGTGTTCAGTGTGACGGCCATATTGGTTATCGCCGTCAACATCTTTGCTTGGCGTAGGCTGAGGCGTAAACAGAAGGATCTCCAAGGGAACGTACTGGCCCGTCTGGATGACGTACCCGTTAAACTCAAGTCTTTTGCGTTTAGGGCCGCCTGAACCTGGCCATTTCAGTTCGTGCCTAGGGAATTGTCTGGAATTGTGTTGTGTGTGAAAAGCGGTCCGTATGCTGGCAAAAATGTAGGACAAGAAAGACTCACGCCTTTTGCATTTGAACAGTTAAAGTATCTCCAGGGCACCTAATAAATCATTATAGCCCAATACTATACATTAATATATTCCTAAAGGTATTTTTCGGGCACCTAATAAAATATCAGCCCTATATATTGAATTTCTGCAGAATTACATTGTTATACTATTATACAATTATATTTATCTATTATAAAGAGTGACAAATACTCTTTAACAATTATCCATGATCATGCTATAATCATTATTTAGTAACCATTATTCTTAATCAGGTTACATGTTATCATATTAATCATGTATACATGTTTTGATTTTTACCATTTTATTATTTTTGGGTACATAATCATTATTATTACCAAACATGGATCGGATATATTTTCCATGCATTTATCTTTGTTTATGAATATGTCAACAAGGGTATGTAACAGAACCTTTTTGTGCATTTAATCACTTAGTATGTTACGAGCACGCTCCTATGAACAATGTTTAAAGTAATTTTTTTTTGTTATTCAAGGCTTGAATAGGTAGCAGACCGAGCCTAATGTAAGAATTACATTATATATATAAACCAGTGACCTGGGGTCATGGCATTAGGAGGGTTCTACGTGACCAAAGCAGACCTTAGATTACGCTATGCACTGTCTGCAGTAGCCTGATCTAGCTCTAAGCTTTGTCAACATTTTTTATGTTATGATAACTTTGCACAACAACTTCCATGGGAAGCGGTTGACCTGTTAACCTACGCCGGAAACTTGTAACTTCCGAGCCGGCGAACTACGTATGTGTTTTTATATGAATTGCTGAGATAGCTAATGTTCCGCTATCGACGCGATGCTTTAGAATGGCAGTTCCACGCCAAATCTCAAACATATCGGTCGTCCGACCGAGCTGCATCTCCTAGTATGGAGTTACAGAATAAAGTTGTTAACTTGTTCAACTAGCCTGTTTGAATCATCTCCTCTAGACACGAAAAAAAACAAAAAGTCTATCGCCAAGCGATGAGACATTAGATATATATATATATATATATATATATATATATATATATATATATATATATATATATATATACATGTATATATATATATATATATATATATATATATATATAATATATATATATATATATATATATAAGCGAATACCACGGGAAATGATAGTCAGGAATCCAAGCGCTTTCGTCTTTATTCAGACATCGTCAAGGAGCTACTAAAGTACAATCGGAGAGGAAGGCCTCAGGTACAAACAAGATCAGGAATACCAGATGGTTAATTATCAAAAGGGTAAAAATTAAAAGGGATAATCCAGGATTATCGGATATCACACGGTCACAAACTTAAACAGATTCTGACCCTAACCGAAATTACAAAGTATCTTTACAGTCCAAAACATGTAAAAACTGAATATATTAATTTTGTTGCTTATATTTATCTACAACTTTTTTCATTATGAAAGCATCAAGTTTAAATAAACCAAGACTTAAATTTAGAACATTTCTATTATTTGACTTGATAAAACAAGATTCAATGATATTCCTTTTAACTGTGTCATTACATGGGACTAAGGCTCTTGCTTGACTCCAGTTAATAGGATGGTCTAAATCTCTCATATGTACAAATAATGCATTCGGTATTTGCCCAGTTCTCACAGAATATTGATGTTGCTTAAGACGCTGTGAAAGAGATTTACCAGTCTGTCCGTAATAGATTTTATCACACTTTTTGCAAGGAATTTCATATATGCGGCCTGGAATATCTTTAGGAGAATTTTTGATTACTAAACTCTTGACATTAATATTACTGAAAACAACATTTATGTTAAAAAGCTTTAAAATTCTAGGAATATCTAAAAACCTTTCATCATAAGGTAATTTTAGAATGTTATGCTTACTAAATTCAAGTTTGTCATTAGTTGAATAAAATGTTTTTCTAGCTCTTTTCCATGCCACATCTACAAAAGTCCTTGGGCATTTAAGTTTCAATGCAATATCATAAATAGTTTTAATTTCAGCGTCAATAAACTGCGGGCTACAGACACGTAAAGCCCTTAGGAACATCCCAGAAAAAAACAGAGAATTTAACATTTTGATGGTGATTGGAGTAGTAATGAACAAAAGAGGCAATATTAGTTGATTTTCGAAAGACTGAAAAGGTGAAATTTCTATCATTTCTATGGACAGTTACATCAAGAAAATTCAAATTACAATTTCTTTCTTCCTCTACAGTAAATTTTATAGAAGGGACTAAATTATTGAGATTATTAAGGAATTCCTGGAGGTTTTCGTGAACTGGCCAAATACAGAAGATATCATCCACGTATCTAAACCAAATAACTTTTTGGGGCAAAATTCTTGGTAAAAGTTTTGTCTCAAAAAATTCCATGTAAATATTGCTAAGGACAGGAGATAAGGGATTACCCATGGCCATGCCAAACTTTTGTACAAAAAATTCCCCATTGAAACAAAATTTACTATCTTTGATACATAACCTTATGAGACTAATGAGATTTTCTACACTTAAGGGAATGTCATGACGCTCTAATTCCTCTTCCAGATATTCAAGTAAGTCATCTACAGGCACTTTTGTAAATAAAGAGACAACATCAAAACTAACCATATTAAAATCATAATTCAAATTTAAACTTCAATTTGTTTATAAAATCAACATTGTTTTTAACATTCGTGTTAGAAATATTTCCTACCAAAGGAGTAAGAATTTTTACAAGCCATTTAGATAAATTATACGAAACTGAGCCCACTGAACTAATGATTGGTCTGATAGGGTTATTGATTTTATGTGTCTTGACTAAACCATACATGTAAGGTAGGGAGGCGCATTGCGGTGTAAACTGTTTAATTAAATGGTCCAAGCCCTTCAAAATGGATTTAATTTGTTTATTAAAATGGGAGTTAACTGTCTGTGTAGGGTCAGACCTCAGTTTCGTATAAGTATCAGTGTCATTTAGCAATGTCATTATTTTACTTATATAGTCACTTTTATTCATAATTACCACTGCATTAGATTTATCTGCTTTTGTCACCTTCACTGTTTCGTCTTCTTTAATTTTCTTAAAAGCCTGGAGAAATCTCACGGGTACATTAGGGGGAGAAGGTTTACTCATAGCACCATACACAATACCTTTACAAATATTGATATCATCAGGGCATAGGTTTTGATTCAATTTTTCTAAATAACAAAACGATTTTGAGATGTCGACACAGTCCAGGTTGCCATTAAATACACCAAAGCTTAACCCATATCCCAAAGCCGCTGTCGTAGCACTATCCACTGGTTTGTCAGATAAATTAATAATGAAGCCCACGTTGGCATGCTTAGTCCAGTCGCTTTCAGCAATAAGATTTTTCACCTTGACTTGGAGCTTCCTTTCAAGACGGTTGCAGCACTTTCTCAATTTTCCATAGCAATAATCCAGCATCCGATTCTTCCAATCGACAGGAACCGTCTGATTAAAGCTATACCGTCCTGCTTCTAAGTGTACGGAACGCATCATCTACTTCCACTTTTGTGATGTCGATGTGTTTTCTGAAGTATGATGCGTTGAAACTCGTCGAAAGGTCGCTCTGCTAGGCGAAGAATTCTCACTGACTATCATTTCCCGTGGTATTCGCTTATTTATGAAGTCACGTGCATCTACTGTGAATTTTTAAGCATATATATATTATATATTAATATATATGATATATATATATATATATTAATATATAATTATTTTATATATTATATATATATTATAACTATATATATATATAGATAGATATATATATATACATATATATATTTCGTTACACTTTTACCTGTTACATTTTACCTGTAATACTTCAGACAAAATATATTTTTCATGTAGGTCATCAGTTTTGCAGTCTCTAGGTTCGAGAGATTTTTCTCATCAATAAGGTGAGCTAAATTGTCTGAAATTCATGATATTCCATCGCTTGGTATTCAAATGTAATTCTCCTAGTTGAATGAAAATTAGAAAGATGTAATGACTTTTCCGAAGCGCTTATGTGTTGATTACCCCATGGCTATAATAATAGCACTTTGAAAGGCAAATGCATCGCAGCACGTCGTTTCATTTAAAGCGCATTCTTCGAAGATGTATACAAATAAAAGATATTGCCAATTTCAAACTGCGCTTGCTAAAATAAGAAAATTTCGTCCTCCTTTTTGGGATTGTTCAATTCCACATCTATTATCAGTAGGAATTCGTTAATCAATCCACACGGATAGCGCCCACCGAGGAGTCTTTTCGACTTGAGGTTTTCAGTGGCATGGGTACGATTCCCTCGGGAAAGGAAAACTAATACTTTCATCAGTGAGACTATGTGTTCACATTTAGGAGTCGCTTTGTATATTCTGGATGGAATTTAAAGTATCTTTTCAATGGAAATAAACAGGAATATTTCATACGCACATACTAGCATAAGCACACACACACCACCACACACACACACACACACACACACACACACACACACACACACACACATATATATATATATATATATATATATATATATATATATATATATATATATATATATATATATATATATATATATATATATATATATCTATATATATATATATATATATATATATATATATATATATATATATATATATATATATATATAAATATATATATATATATATATATATATATATATATATATATATATATATATATATATATATATATATATATATATATATATATATATATATATATATATATATGTGTGTGTGTGTATATATTATATATCTATATATATATATATATCTATATATATATATATATATATCTATATATATATATATATATATATATATTATATTATTATTATATATATATATATAAATATATATATATATCTATCAATATTATCATCTTATATATATATACTCTTATATCTTATCATATATATTTCTCTTATTAATATCTCTATTATATCCTCTATATATATCATACATATTCTATTATCTATCTTATATACTATATATCTATATCTAATATATATATAACTATATATATCATCTATATATATATATATATATATTCTGCATATATTTAATATCTATAATATATATATCCTGCTGTTGTCTTATTCTAATAATCTATATTATATTAAAATCTCTCTATCTCTTCATATAAGTCTTATCTCTATATATTATATATACTATACTATTATTATATAATATCTCTATATATATAATATCTTCCTAAATATCTCTATTCTCTATATATATTCTCTCTATTATATCTATATTAATTATATATATCTCTATATCTATATATCTTCCCCCCCCCTTGCTTTAGTACATTGCCAGATCGTTATTCAAGCATGCGTCGCCCCTGCTGCTGTATGAACGCTTGGCAAACAAAACGTAACGTGACCCCTCATATCAACGAAGCAGAACGACTGGCATCCTGAAACAACGACCAAACAATATTTTTCGGCGCTATTGAAAATGAATTTATGTCTTGTGTTGTCGGTTTACGTCTGTGAAAATACCCTTCTTTCTTCCATTTTCTGTATTTTTGTTTTTGCTCCTCTCTCTGTCTCTTCTACTCTCTCTCGCTCTCTCTCTCTCTTTCTTGTTTGTTTGTTTGTTTGTTGTTTTGCTGGCTTCTTATTTGATTTTCCTAATTTTTATATGAAGAATCCATAAAACAAATAATTTTATGAAACTCTTGTTTATTAATAGCTTTAGGAATATCAGCTGTTTTACTATAAATATTTTATCTCTTCTCACTGCTCTTACTTAATATTAAAGGACAGCAGAGTTTCGATTATTTATATTCTTTAATAATAGAAAACATCGAATACAATTACTTCTTTATGATTAGACCTTTTTTCCTCTTGACTATAGAAGCTAAGTAAGGAAAGATCTTGTTTATAAGTACTACTTTGAACATTACACTAGTCAATATGTTTGTATTTCTAATTTAATCTGGCATATGACAATAATAAGACTTTACCACAGTACAGTGGCATAGCAGGTGGACAACCTCACCTTCCCACCCCCCAAAAGAAAAAAAATAAATAACAATAATAATTATCTTGTTCATCAAAATATTATGAGATACCTGAAGTAGACAAATTTTGAGAAAGGGAAACGTATGTTTTGATATCATTTAGGGAGAGTAGGAACGGCAGTGTCATGGTAATCGCTTCATAGCGACGAATGATAAGTTAAAGGAAATGAAAATACATTTTCTTTGAGTAGGGCTGCAACAAGGAGGCATTCGGGCACGTGTTGTAGGTACCAGTTCTCATGATTATTATAGAATCGCCAGGGGGGATATGGAACTCAACAGGCGCCAACGTGTCACCACGTATTAAGATGTACCTATTCGCCTAGATCCTTCTAAAACATTCCTGTCGTCTCGGGAGTCTGTGACGATCCCTGGTAGGCCCCGCCCCCAGATCGCCGTATATATATGACTGTCGAAGTAGGAGAGATCAGTAGAGATCATCAGAGAGAGATAAGAGAAGAAGGAACAGATGAAGGATAAGGGAGGAAGAAGGCTCACGAGAGTTTGATTGGAATCGGGTCAAGTTGTCCAATTAGAGAGAGAACAACATAGGTATTCCGACGTTAAGCAAGCCTTCAGAGGAGAAACGTCCTACAAGGTGGTTTTGAGGAGTAACCTGCCCTTCGGGTACCAAGAATGGACACTGTTTCCTGCAGGACAGAGACAAGAAGACGTCTATAGTTATGCAGCCCTCCTTTTTGAAGCCGTCACTTTGAGGATTGATTTTCGACAGCTGCAAAACTGGCCAGCAAGTATGTCATTACCTCACTGTTTCCCCAGTTCACATACTGTAAGATTTTATTTTTGTTATGTAAATAGAAGAACAATTCTGTGTTTATCTTTGTTAGTAAGCTTGCAAATAAATCTTTCTTCTGTTTATGTTTCTTTCTATATTCGTATCCCCAGTTTCAACTGTTGGTATTGAATCCTTTTTGTTTTATTATATTAACAAACCTGCAGCAGACCTCGGTCTTTAATAATTGGCGACCTTGCCAGGTTATTCAGCACAGTAACATTGAAACAGGGAGGATAGAGAAAGAACCAGAATGAGTGAGATGGTGAAAGAGTTTATTGAGTCTGGTAAGCTTCTAGGTCTAGAGGGGAATGATCTCCGTGAGTATGCTGAAAAGAAAGAAAGAGAAAGTATGATTGAGATAAAAGAGCAGCTGAGAGAGAGGAAAGAGCAGCCGAGAGAGAAATGCAGCCAGAGAGAGAAGCAATGAAAATGCAGCAAGAGAAAGAGAGAAAGGCAATGAAAATGCAGCAAGAGAAAGAAAAAGAAGCAATGAAAATGCAGCAAGAGAGAGAAGTAATGAAAATGCAGCAAGAGAGAGAAATGTTGGTAATGCAGCAAGAAGAAAGAGAGAATTGGAAATCGCTCAGTTAAGGCAAAGTACTTGTAACAGTTAGACAGGAGAGAACGAAAGTGGAGCTGATGGTTTAGGTATGAGAGCAGTGTTGAAATAGTTACTGAAGTTTGATGAGGAAGATGTAGCAAAATATTTCATGTGTTTTGAGAAGTTTATGGAATGAGTAGGTTCTCCTAAAGAAATGTGGACTCTATATTTACAGTCCATTTTGAGTGGTAGGGCACTTACTGTGTATAGTTGTATGTCTAAGGAGGAATGTGATGATTATGATATCATGAAAGAAACTGTTCTTAGCGTGTACAGGTTAGTACTGGAGGCGTACCTTAAAAAATTTAGAAGTTTGAGGAAGGATGAGAATATTACGTATGTAGAAAATGGTAAGAAGTTATAAAGGCTGTTTTTTGATTGGTTTAACTTCTGCTAAAAATGAGGATTTTGATGGTTTGAAGAACTTAGTGTTGTTAGAAAACTTCAAAGATAATGTATCCCCTGAGATTAAGCTTTACATAGACAATAGGCAAGAAGTATCTTTTGCAGGAGCAACTACTATGAGATTCAGGGCCTCTGTAACACGGTTTTTTGGACTTAGCTCCTTATCAAAGCATTGGATGTAGCTGAAAGTTGACATATGTATATTTAACAACCACACACAAATTTTGTCAGCATTATCAATAACCTAAACCCGATAGTTTTAATTTTTATAGAGTAAAAATTATCTAGCCGACACCATGGCCAATGATTACGAGCCAAGGGTAGAAAAACATTCATTATGTAAGCAAGGTAAACAACTTTTGACGAAATGTTGCCCCGCCCATCCACCAGACAGAAGCTCACTCACCTTGTTCCAACGGCTCTGAAACCCAAAGACTTTATGAATGGCGGAACGATACATAGATGTGGGTGGGGTATCTGCGCTAACCATAGTAATATTACTGTAGCAGTAGTGCCACAACAGTAGTAATAGCAGTAATATACATGAATTAGACGTTTAGGCCAACTGCTGGGATCCTTGAGGATCATTTAGCACTTCTTACAACTACTCGAGAAATGAGTTTCTATTGCCAGAAGTTCTATTTTCTAATCCAACAATGCCCATGATAGCCTTCAGTGTTATCCTGAATTATAACGAGGCCAAAGTCGGTGGAGCCTCATGAAGTCATCATTCTGACGATAATTATTGGTGAAGTTTTAAAGCCAAAATACGGTACCAGCTATTTTTTTCAGTAAATAGGTAGATAGCCAATAAATAATAAACTACATAACATTGGATATACCAGTTATCAAATCAAGATTGTCTATTATGTTTTGAAAATTACCAACTATTCCCTACATCTTGTCCATCTGATTGTGGCCTATAAAGTAGACTGTAATTTCTTAGGAAACTTGTTTTGGGAGTAGACTAATAATCGAAGTGTTTTTATATTTATTAACATATTTTGTTGGTTTTGTTCATTATGACAATTATCAGTGGAGAAGTTTCAGTGTTCATAAAGGTGTACTGCTTTGATTGTATTTAAATTTAAGTCATTGTTGCCAGAGGTATAGCCTTCGTTACGTATAGCCAATCATCCATCGAGAAAGATGGAAGAAATGCTGTCATAAGTTACGTAACGAGTGCATTCGAAACCTTTTCTCTGAGTAAAGTCACTTTTATATTAAAAGTACCAAATTTATTCAACCTACGTAATGCAGAATACAGTCAAAATTTATGTGCAGATATAATGTGTATTCTGAATAAGCGTTATATTTATGAAATGCATAGATAAAAAGTTATTGCGAAAAAACCGTGTTACAGAGGCCCTGAATCTCATAGCAGGTTAGCAGACAAATATAGTTTGACTCATAATCCAAGTGTCAGTATGAAGCGAAATGATCCTTCGTCTGGTAGAGTACAAAGCAGTAAAGGTTTCAGTTCTAGTAATAGCAATGCGAGTAAAAGTGACTATTCCTGTTATGCATGCGGAAAACCTGGTCATACATCTAAGGTTCGTAAGAGTAAAGTGCATCTAGTGGCTCAGAATTAACTTCTTTCCGATGTAATGGGAAAAGGCATTTAGCGAGAAATCTTGCAATAGAAAGGAAGGACGTTAAGAAACCAGTGTCTCTAGTTTACCTTTCGTCAAGTAGGAATAATGTGATGAGAGAAACTAAGACATTTTTTGGTGAATTTCTGTCAAAAGGTGTAGTTTCCTCTCTTGGAGGAGGAGATTCGAGAGAAGTAGTCTTGGTTCGAGACACAGGAGCTGCTGTCTCACTAATTAGGGCAGAAATCAATTTGGAAGAAAAGGTCATGTTAGGTGGATTTCCTAACACTTGTGTTCTTTGTCCTTTGTTGAAGTTAAACTGAGAAAGTCAGGTAGTGTCAGGAGAAGTAAAACTAGCAGTTGTTGACAGTTTGCCCATTGATGGTATTGACATTATTGTCAGTAATGACCTAGCTTTATCCAAGAATGTGAATCCTGTTGTGAGTGAGATTCCAGTGCCTGAAATGGTAGTAACTAGGTCAGGTTTAGATACAGACATTGACTACAGTCATAGCTTGTTCGTGGATTTGAATGAGAGTGAGTTCATGGATTCATACGAGTGTGATAGAGGTGGCGAGGTTGATCTTGGTGTGAGTGGGGCTGAGACATCTGACTCTATTGGTGATGACAGTAATAATAATAATAATAATAATAATAATAATATGCTTTATTTCGGCTCGGGGCCATATACATTGATTATACAAAATACAGACGGTAGCAAACACAATCTAGATACATGTGAACATGATAAAATAGAAAAAGAAAATGAATAATCGGCACTTATCCACAAAGTAGCTGAGGTAGCATAAAAGCTAGTAATCATCATACTGGTAATAACAGTAATAATATTGGTGAGAAAAAAAAATATGCATTGAGAGTAATAACAGATGGTGCATATATTATATAACTCAAATTTCAACTAGAGACCTTAGGTGGTTACAGTAGTCAGGTCCAGAGGGCTTAATACATAAATTAAATGTAAATAAAACTTTAACTTGATAGTAATCACAGTAATAATGAAAAATTAAAATATCAGCAATAAATGTAATAATGCCAAAAACTGCAGATGACATCTTGCCAATACAGAGATTAAGTCCTTTAGGGGACAAAGGCCTCATTTTCCCATCTTTCCCACAATTTTGATTTTCTTCTTGCTTCACTCCTTAGGATGCTTTGTATGAGCGAGTTGCTGCTGTTTCTCACTCGGGTTACCAGACTGGACATTGTTCGCCTAACAATGATTTTTAAATTGTCCAGGTGGTTTTCTATGAACATCTGTGTGGCGGAGTGGTAGCGGGGAGTGTTTGTGAGGCGCCTCAGAATGTCATTGTGCACAACATTGGTGCGTCGCATGGTCTCTCGGTATAGTTCGTCCAGAGGGAACACCCATAGATACTGTAGCAGTACGAGCGGAAGAGCAGCAGTTTCACGTCTCGGTGACAGAAGGCAAACCTCCTTGCAATCATGTTGCCCGCTGCACATAGTTTACAACGCCTCTGTTCAATGTCTGCCGTATCTTTTAGGTCGTCGGTGATAATGTGACCAAGTACGGAAATTCGTGCACAAATTTCAGCCGATGGCTTCCGAGGAAAATTTGAGGTTCTGCAATATGCTTAAGCGATCTCGGGAGCAGCGACAGGCACTGGGTCTTGGTTTCGTTTCGTTGTAGATTATATCAAATTCCTCTGCATATTGGCGCAAGTGTCGATGAGTCGTTGGAGACCTTGCACTGATGGGGAAATCAGAACCATATCGTCGGCGTAACAGAGGTTGTTTATAGTTGTTTCATTGACCAGTGCATCCGATTGGGAGCGAGTTCAGTTTGACGTTCAAGGCATCTGTGTACGTATTAAACAGGTATGGAGAGAGAATGCCCCCTTGCCGAAGCCCGTTTAGGGAGCCGAAGGTGTAAGATAATACGTTTCCCATTTGACACAGAATTGCTGTGTGGAGAACCAGCAATGTAAAATGCCAATTAGATATAGGGGGTGTGCCCCTTTTATGCAGCTTCAGGAAGAGCTTCAGTAGTTTACTCTGTCAAATGCTTTTCTCACAAAACAAAGGAAAACAGGAGAGGCTGATGATAGGTAGTAGTTCAGCAATTCTTGCAGTATGTAGATGCAGGTGTCGGTTGAGTGGTTTGCTTTAAACCCGAACTGGTTGTCAGTGGTGTGTAGAAAGGGGAGAAGTCTCACTAGAAGAACAGACTCAAGTATCTTCGATGCGATCGTTGTGATTGCAATCGGCCGGTAGTTGCCAGGGTCAGCTGCATCCTTTAGCTTGTTTTTGATTAATGGTATCAGGTGAACTAAGAGTAGGGAGTCTGGAAGAAACCGGTGAATTATGCACGCATTGAATAGGGCAGCTAGCAAAATGTAAATTATTGGATGGCAGAGTTTGAAGGCCTCTGCAGGAAGACCATCACAGCCGGGCGATTTATTATTAGGTAGGCTGTTTATGGCATCGCTGATGTTACCTGGCGTAAAACGGTCTGCAAAATGAAATTGAATGTTGTCAGTAAGGAGGTTATCTACATCCCTTCGGGAATCTTGATCATTTATGCAATTCAGGATATTGTTGAAGTGATCGCCCCACATACTTGCAATAGCTTCGTCTCCGACTGCTTCCCCTACTCTCTGTGATAGCTTTTTAGTTTTGGGATTTAAAGACTGGATATCTTTCCAAAGACGAGGATAATCACCAGATTCTAAGTTTCTAGACATTGCATCGGCTCTTAGTTGTTTTTCATATAACCTGCAGTGCTTAAGAGCAAGTTTGAACTGCGCTCTCGCCTGTCTCATTAGCAATGCAGTGTGCCCTTCCCTGGGGCTACCATTTTGCCTCCACAGTAAAAACATTTCTCGTGAGTATGTATACAGATCTTTAACCAAGTCATTCCATCCAGGAATATTACGAGAATTACCTTGACGAAATCTGTAGGCAGTCCTGCCCGAAGCAAGCAAAGCGGAGATTATGTTCGAATAGAATTCATTCAGATCCCTCTTGTGGTGGTCATTTCTACAATTTGTGTTAGTACAAAGTAAGGCGTCTGCCGGTTGAACTATTGACCGCAACCTGGTTTCCGTGGTCGCTCTAAAGTATCTGGTTTTCTCTTGGTTTTTAAAATCCCAGTTTACCGCTGGTGGGCGATCAGTTAGGGGGTTCACGGTAGGGAGGGATGGGTACTGAATGACACCTGTAATGGGATGTGATCGTAGCCCGTTGCAAGGTCATAGCGAATATTGCAGGTCATAATAGAATCATGAAGTTGTGGGGTATGTGATGCAGTGGTCCAACCAGGAAGTTGTAATAGCGTCCGCTCTATTATGTACATATGAATAAGAGGAGGGAGGGAGGAGCATAACATCGCTAATTTGAGAGCATGATTTTGACAGAAGCGAGTAAGTTCATTATAAAATTGTTTTGTGGGGTGTGAATTAAGGTCCCCTATTATACAAATATGATCAGCTGGAGAGTCATGAATAATACTGTGTAACTCCCCTAGGATCATGCAGTAATGATCAAAATTATTGTTATTTTCCCATGGCATATAAACATTGATAATTAGGATTTTAGAGTTCCCTATTGTCACTTGAATCCCCAGCAATCTGTCACTCCTGTAGGTCATCACCTTTATCGTATTGTCTAACGATTTGTGCCACAGGAAAGAAAGGCCTCCTTTCGGGCGACCGGCTAGGATTTGGTCTGTAACTTGCATCGATGAAGTCGAGAAGGTTCTGAAGTCTTCATGAATTGAATCGCATATGGCAAGGTCATGTGGCCAGAGGAGCGTTTCTTGCAGTGCAATGATGCCTTTGAAATTTTTACAGAACATGTTTAGGAGAGGAATGTTCCGCTTGAGGCCAAAGATATTCCAAGAGATTATGTTTAATGTATCCATGGCTACTCACGAAGATGGGAGATGAATGCGCTGATCATTTGGGTGGATGGGGGGTTAGCCAGGGGGAGTGGGCAGTCACTCGCCGTGGGCGGTTGGCTGGCACTTGCGGTGGAAATGACCCTGGTTGGAGTGTCAGTAGGTGTAGCTGTCGAGAGTAACGTAGTCGATGTCGTGGAATCAAGCAATAGTTACAGTGATGAATTAAGCACTAAACTTTTGAATAAGGATGAGCTAGTCAAGTTTCAGAGAGAAGATGAGAAACTAACGTGAGTTTTTGAAAGTGAGTTGGATGATGATCTGGCTAGTGTGTGTAAGGAAACGTTTTGTTGAAAGGACGAAGTTTTGTGTCGTTATGTTCGTCCTAAGTCAGGTAGTAAAGAGGAAATCACAGAACAATTAGTGGTTCCTAGGAAGCTTCGTGAGCTAGTTTTGAAGTTAGCACATGATGAGCAAGGACATTTGGGAGTAAATAAAACTTTCAGGTGTAATAGTAGGGCATACTTTTGGCCTAAAATGAGGAATGACGTAAAGAGGTATGTTCCAAGCTGTCATGAATGCCAAATTGCCGGGAAACTGAATCAAGTAATTCCCAGAGCTTCGTTGTGTAATATTCCTTTAGTAGGCGAACCTTTTGAGAATGTAGTTATCGATATGGTTGGACCTTTTCCTAGAAGTAAGGGAGGGAGTATATATCTGTTGACAATCATTGATAGACTAACTCGGTATCCCGAGGTGATACCCGTAAGAAGCTGTAATGCGAGGAACGTAGTTTAACAATTGTTAGATTATTTTTCTAAGTTTGGTCTGCCTTCTAGTACACAGAGTGATAATGGTATTAATTTTGTATCCAAATATTTCAGGGATAGAATGAAAGAGTTAGGCATTAAACACATAACTTCCACACCTTAACATCCCGAATCACAAGGCATTGTGGAGCGGTTTCACCAAACGTTAAAGAATTGCTTACGAAAACTGTGTAGTAACTTTGAATATGCCTGGGAATAATAGCTCCCTTTTGTTCTGTTAGCTTTAAGGTTGGCACCAAACGCCACTACAGGATTTAGTCCCTTCACGCTGGTTTTTGGTCACACCGCTAAGGTCCTTAGGAAATGCTAAAATGTAACTTAATGTTTAAAGAAGATAGTGGGGACTACATAACTAATCTAGAGTATTATAAAAACAATTTAAGAGATGCTTGGTAACTAGCGAAGGAGGACGAGAGTAGAAATCAAGGGGAAACTAAAGGGAAACATTAGCTTAGAGCAAAAGAGACAAGTTTCTGTACTAGTCCAGAAAGAAGGTCCCTCTTTATCTTATAAGTTCGAATGTCCTTTTCAATTTCAGAGAAGAGGGGAAATCCAAATTATTCGATTGATATGGGTAAGAGTAGAGCAAAGTGATGCATGTAAACTTGCTACAGAATTATAAAGAATGCCCCGTGCCGCGGCCAACGCCCGTGTTTGTAGTAAGTGTTACAGAGAGAAATTAGTTTTGAGGAAAACTCAAGAGGTGCTTAAGAATTTCAGAGTTTTTTTTTCTTTTGTTTCAGAGTTCAGAATAGGAAAAATTAAGAGGAAAGGATAATGTTATAGCTGAAAGCCTCTCTATAGATTTTTCAGAATGAGTAGCCTGATGACCGTTTTCTGTTTTGGCACGAGTGGGTGAGTGAATGGAGAAGTGTGCGTGTTTAGCTGGATTAAAGCTTTATGTAGAAATGTTCCCCTGCTATTTAATTTTTGTTTCTTTTTAGAAAAAAAAAATAAAATCAGTTGATTTCATTTTTTTTGTGTGGGGGGAGGGGCGGGGGGGAATGTATCATGGTAATCGCTTCATAGCGATGAATGATAAGTTAAAGGAAATGAAAATACATTTTCTTTGAGTAGGGCTGCAACAAGGAGACATTCAGGCACGTGCTGGAGGCGCCAGTTCTCATGATTATTCTAGAATCGCCAGGTGGGATATGGAACTCAACAGGCGCCGATGTGTCGCCACGTATTATGATGTAACTATTCGCCTAGATCCTTCTAAAACATTCCTGTTGTTCTCGGGAGTCTGTGACGATCCCTGGTAGGCCCCGCCCCCAGAACGCCGTATATATATATATGACTGACGAAGTAGGAGAGATCAGCAGAGTTCATCAGTGAGAGATAAGAGAAGAAGGAACAGACGAAGGATAAGAGACGAAAAAGGCACACGAGAGTTTGATCAGAATTGGGTCAAGTTGTCCAGTTAGAGAGAGAACAACATAGGTATTCCGACGTTGAGCAAGTCTTCAGAGGAGAAACGTCCTACAAGGTGGTTTTGAGGAGTAACCTGAACTTCGGGTACCAAGAATAGACATTGTTTTCTGAAGGATGGAGCCAAGAAGACGTCTATATATTTATACAGCCCTCCTTTGTGAAGCTGTCGCTTTGAGGATTGATTTTCGACAGCTGCATAATTGGCCAGAAAGTATGTCATTACCTCACTGTTTCCCCAGGTCACATACTGTAAGATTTTATTTTTGTTATGTAAATAGGAGAAACCATTCTGCATTTATCTTTGTTAGTAAGCTTGTAAATAAACCTTTGTTCTGTTTGTGTTTTTTTCTATATTCGTATCCCCAGTTTCAACTGTTGGTGTTGAATCCTTTTTGTTTTATTATATTAACAAACCTGTAGCAGACCTCGGTCTATAATAGGCCGATGCCATCGTTATTAAAGTTAGCAAGTACTTTTCCATGTAATTAGTCCTAAATACACAAGAAAAAATGCTGATGTTTTTCTTACTCTAGGAAACTGAACGAGCAGCAATATTTTAACTTGCAATTGGTTCTTAGTTACTGTTTTTTGTATTCTAGGACTTGTATAAAAAAAGGTAAATATAATATACTTTAGCTTTTTTTTGGCATCTGAAGCCATCATGCGTGAGCTTTATGACAGAATGAGAACCCTGACGATTTTTCTCTTTATTTTCAGACTTGGAATTGCCGACCCATAAAATTTGTTACAAAATTCATAAACTGGATTAAACCGTTAGCATTACTTTCCTAGACACATTTGAAAAGCCTCATGATGCCATCAAAACTCCAAAAATAAAAAGCACCAGCGACCAAAATACTTTTGAAAGACTGTTTTCAATGTAATAAAAGATAGTGATGTTTCAGTTAGTAACGACTAATTTTCTTAAATATTTAAAACCTCAGTTGGCAACTATGAATTAGAATCAGACTCATTTCATAGAAAAATAATCCATTTGGTTAAGTAAAATCGTAAATAAATGTAAAAAGTTTGCACATGCCAGTCCCGGTCGCATATTTCCCAAGTCTGGAAGAGTTTAGGGATGGGGGAAATTAGGACCAATCAGAGCACGTGAAACTGATCCATGATGTCACAAGCCACGCCTTTTACCTCCCTCCTCACTCCTATTTCCATTACTGCCACCAGTCACGATGCCGAATAAATACTTTCTTCTCAATTTCACAGTTTATGGCTTGTATAGCATATACATTTTAGTCAGATATATCTAAACATAATGCAACACTAATTTAACACTATATTCTTCAAATGAGATGCACCGTGAAATATATTATGTATTATTGAATTCTTCCTCTTGATAAATAATATTTTCACATCGAGAGTTTCTAAATTGTATACATGAAAATGCATGTTTAAACCCATTTATAAAGATTTGCGATAAATCATGGGATGAATCAACCAATATACAAGATGGTAAAAATGATGGTATCAGACCTGTTTGTAGGGGAAGATAGAGAAAGATAGTAGGCTTACGCTACGGATTTCAATAGACATATGCTATTTCGTAGTAATGCACATTACTGCACTTTGTATAAAAGCAATATAATGATCATTACTAGGCCATGAACAGGAATCAGACTGATATAGTCCCTAGTCCCTACTATTTACAGGGAATCAGTATCACTTTCATTTATTAAATTATTTCAAGAGCTAATGTGCTCTTAAGGAAACCTACGGTATTGTTGTTTTGGTGATCTACGTTAGCCTACTTCAACCAAATATAGTTACGTGACCAACTCATCCTGTCAGTAGCTAATCTGAATACGGTTGTTTTTTAGGAGTACTTGATAAGTTGTAGTAATTGATTGCCTTTTTGAGGTGGATTCCATTTTCATAAAATTTCCAGATGTCTTTACCTGATTGGTCCTTGTCATTCATTGTGTACGAATATATAAAAAGTTTTTATTGAAAATTTTTTGGTTTTGATTTTTACTTTTCATACATTGTGTAAAACAAATAAAATGTGATAATATAATTCAGCATTGAATATTTTTAGCAAGCCCTTACGTGATTTTAGCTTAAAAATAATTGTGTACAAAGAAAACATTGATTATTTAATTTATTGAATATCTTTAGCAAACCTTTCGTACTTGTCATTCATTGTGTGCAATCAAAATGAGTATTTCCTTAGTATGTAATACCTTTAGCAATTATAGGAACACAAAATACTACCTATTTACGGAGTTAAAGTAGACTTTTTACTAAGCTGAACTAGAGCAGAATTGACGCATAAATTTATTAGAATTGCGATATGCTTTAAAGTAATTATGGATGACACTTTTTTTCCAACTCTTTTAACAGAAAATTTTATGCAAACATTCAACATGTATTAAGTAAAGCCAGGGATAACGGTAGTATATGAGTATACTACTATTTTTTCATACAAGCTCACACTCAATGGCCAAATTTATGCCTTATATTAAGTGGATAGATTTTTTTTTTTTTACATATAGAATTGTGGTATTATGCCAAGCACTGGGGCAACTAAAGCTACTCAGCGCTGAAACGGAAATTGACAGAAAAAGGTTTGAAAGGTGTTACAGGAGGAAAACCTCAAAGCAGTTGCACTATGAAGCAATTATTAGGTGAGGGTGGACAATGAGATGGAAGAAAGAGAATATGAACGGAGGTAACAGTAAAATGAATGAAAGTAGTTGCAGCTAGGCACCGATGGGACGCTGCAAAGAACCGTAAGTAATGCCTACATTGCACCGAATGAGGTGTACTGACGGCGCTATCCCCCTACGGGGTGCATAAATTTGTCATCAGAACTGTATCCTCTACATTTCTTTCAAGCATAAGGCAGTTATTATTTTCGTTCTGTACAAAATACCTTTTTATAGCCTAAAACAACAGGCAGTAACGCCTGAAAAACGTTCCATGCTCCATGTTTTTTTTAAAATCGTCACTTTCAAAGTCCAAGATTCTTGATGGGAGTCGAAGTGCTGCGATGTTCTTGGCCTCCTGGCTGTAGTCTATAGTGCTGATTACAGGTCATATACCATCATTTTTACAATACCATCAATTTTATCATCTTGTATATTGTTTGATTCATCCCATGTGTTATCGCAACCCTTTCTAAATGGCATTAACAAGCATTTTCAAGTATATAATTTAGCAACTCGCGATGAAAATATTATTTATGCACTAAATATCGACTTTGTGAACAGGAATTAAGAGGCACTGTGCACTACTACCATGAGGGAGAAGCCAATATCACTTAATATATTTCAGTGTATCTCATTTGAAGATTATATTGTTTGTTGGATTAGTCTTACATGATATTTAGATATATCTGACTAAAATGTATAGGTCATACAAGCCGTAAATTGTGAAACAGGGAAGTTTTTCTTCGGCATTGTGACTGGCAGTAATGGCTATGAGACCGAGTGTACCTAAAAGGCGTGGCTTGTGACGTCATGGATCAGCTCCATGCGCTCTGATTGGTCGTAATTTTCCACATCCATAAACTCTTCCAGACTTGGGAAATATGCGTCCTGGAATAATGTTTTATGTAACATCTAAGCTTCTGAAAACTATTGAATACATTAATTTGGGTGAACAACTTTCAGTCTTTTTATTAAAACCAATCTTTGGTAATGAAATGGCATACACTCTTGAAGAAACAGTAGCTCAAGTAATCTTTGACTGTTCCATAAGCAAGCAATGTTATCAGAGCTTAAGATCTGGCACAGCGGAAAGACAGATTCATCTTTATCCAACCTACTATAATATAATTCGGGAAGCAAAAGAAGCATGTTTGACAACCCCTGCTTCTGAATGGAAAATTTCCGATTATAGTGCTAAGTAGATTCCCAGGCGTTGATTGGCCACACATTTAAAAGTTATTACAGGACAAAAATTGATATAATCACAAAATGGGTAGTTAAAGCCCAGCCACAACATACAGATACGGAGATCAGGGAGATACAAACAACCCGATAATTTATGATGAAAGTGAAAAGCAGAAGTGGGAGTCTTCTCTCAATTAGTATAGAAACCGTGTGCCATTATACGTAAATTGAACAGGCTTTGGTTCGGACGAACTGCCGCTGATGCTGTGAAAATCATGCAAGAGCGTCTGATTCAGTACCACCCAACACTGGATACATTTCCTACATGCTCTCAAATTGTACTGCTAGGCGATGTGCCAGTGTCTATCTCTTCACGTATGGTTAGCATTGTGCGTATTGTGATTGCACTACTTTTCTATACTGATTGAGAAAATACTCCTACTACTACTTTTCGCTTTCATCATAATTCATCAGGTTGTGGAGTACAGCCCTACGACCTACAACTTTCTGTTTATCCCGTGACCACCATATGTCTCTTGTGGCTAAGCTTTTGTGATTGCATCACTTACTTTTTTGCCTGTGATTTCAGTCCGTTTTGGCAATAGCAACACCTTAGATCTAGAAGAATGTAGTAACAAAGGACTGAGTGATATTATTATGATATATATATATATTATATATAATATATATATATATATATATATATATATATATATATATAAATTCATATAATGGGCAAAAGTTGGGTTTTTTGTACTCCGGGTGGCTTGGCTTTAATAACAGCCAACTATTATCGCATTTTACATATAAAAAAGGGAAATTAAACTATGCACTACAGATGACAGTTGAATAGATTATATTATTAGTCTACTTACGGTGGGTTTCCAGGATCCAGGATCTATGATACCCTAGGCCCAGTCGCCACCAGGGTACTTAATCATCAAATATCTCCTTATGTTTGGACATATATTAGCATACTTTCTTATATGTCTACTTTAATACTATGATTCCATTTGAAATATTCAATGTTTTCTAAACAATTCTTTTTTTCCGAGCGCGGAAAGGGCTTTCCCTTTTTAATACTCCTGTATAATTAATGCGTGTTTGCTGAACAAGAGTAAAAATACACAAATGCTCCTCAAATCTGGCTATTTAGCAATAATCAAGGGGAGCTACATTAACTCCTTGTACAGTGGAAGTGAGAGAATAAAAGTATGTTAAAAAGATATCATCAGTATTGTAGTATGTTAGAGAGAGAGAGAGAGAGAGAGAGAGAGAGAGAGAGAGAGAGAGAGAGAGAGAGAGAGAGAGAGAGAGCAGCTTTAGTCTGAATGGCCTAAGAGATTATTAGTACCCATATACGGTAATGTTAGCTACTGTTCTGGTACATGGTCCCCTCCTCCTAGGGTCATCATTTGGATTTCTTGATTGAAATACATGAATGGCCAAGTTTTAACTATACACCAAAATATGAAATGAGTAAAACGGATTAGACATTCCATAAGGTTGCATTTTATGCTACGTTATCGTGTTTTCCTTGGCATCCTGAACTACTTCCTCGCCTTGAAAAAATATTTCATCACTAAACTGGCTGTTTGTTGGTTAAAAAAAACATGGCTTGCGCAGACCTCCAACTTAATCGAGGCGTGCTAAAATCTATGGTCAAATATTGCGTTATTTCACCAGCGAAAATTTAAATAAATACGCTATATTTTATTAGGAATAATTTTTATGCATTGGTTAATAACATGCCCATTAATTTTTTATTTTACATTTTCATTCTAATAAATCAATCATAAATATCTAATCCTAAAATTCCTGTATCTTTAACTCATCGAGAAACACCTGTTGTGGAACTTTTTTAAGCTTTCATACCTCCCCAACAACAATAACAACAGCCAAATAGTTTGTAGGCTTAATCCACGAGTAAGTAAAAAGTACTTTAAAGATACATGAGTCGTAAGAAAAATTTTAAAAGATCATTTGATCAGAAAAGCTCATGCCTGACACTAATAGGTCTAAGATTATGAACCATAGAAACTTGATAATATTACAATACATTTCCATAAAGCGTCGGATTTTAGACCTATAAGGAAATGATAGAAGGTAAAGGAAAAAATCTATTCGAGAATGACACTCTTACATTGTTTTGTTTGATTATTCTGTGATACTGAATAAATCATTTTTGTATTAAGTAGTGTAGAAGCTAGATAGGAGAAGCAAAGGGACTTTTCTGGTAAGTTTATAAAATAAAAAGAAACAAAAACTACCGTCTGCATAAGTGTTATCGCTGTGTAATTTCCAGCATTATATTGGAGAATGTGTGTGATTGGCTGTATGATGAGCCATGTCTTACGAATGCGTTGAAGTTCCAGAATATCATGCTTCTAGTTTATTTTTGTTAACGAACTTGAAAATTATCTTAAAGTTTCTTATATTAAAGTGAACTCGGTAAGTCATTTCTGTATTCACAGTCATTGTGTAACTTGCCTCCTTCTTCTAATAAAACTTGAATGCAGAACGGAAGGAGTAGCTTTTAGCCCATTTTTTAAATCAATTATCCGGTGTGGTGTTGCGTTGTGTTTGTAGTTTGGAAAGGGTGATTATCCTTATTCTTTGAACTTTGTTATTTTGGTTAGTTTGACTGCCTTTGAGTTGTAATTACCTTTGAGTACTTCATTTCCATTCATGTCGTATGTAAATTGACGTTCTTAACCTTTAAGTATGAAATCAATTTTAAGTTTAAATTCAGCAAGCGTTTTTCAATGTCCCTGCGTTTTATGTCATTTTCCCGTGATTCCTGTTTAGTGAATGGTGAATATAATTTGATCTGATAAAATTCGTGTTCATACTTTGATGTTGCGCTATTAACTTATAGAAACGAGGTAACATATATCGAGTCCTCTTAGGTCTGGAAATCATCCCATGAATAGTCGTAAGTGAGAGAGAGAGAGAGAGAGAGAGAGAGAGAGAGAGAGAGAGAGAGAGAGAGGGCGAGCACCTCTTGGTTCTCGCCGTAGTATCTCACAGAAACTAACGATCTAAGTTCGTGTCTATAGGGACTGCTCAGTAAGTGAAAGTACTTAATTGTGGTACCATTCATTAGAAATATTAATCTGTTATCCTTGTTAGTACTGGATTGGGTTGAGAGATATCTCCCCATAATATAGAAACCGAAAGGTGAGCATGGTTTTACGTAGGGCTTTTAGCGGTTTTTGACCAAGTAACAACATCAAGCATGCTGTCCACTTAGGCCATCCAATTACTTTTTCGGCATATTATGCTTCCAAGATCAACAGATAGAAGGAACCAACTTTCCAGGAAGTTAGACCTATCGTAGCCTTGCAAAACATGTCACTGGTATTTTACGAGAGGCCTAATAAAGGGTGTCTACAATAAAAACGCATTACTCACAAAAAAATATTACTCACCAAGAGCCACAATAAAGAACGTAAAATTTTATTGAGAGATTTAAAGACTCAATTAGAACATGGGGCAGATGTAAAAACACCAATCATTAACAGATGTAAGTGGTACTACTAGATGCCTCAACAGGAAGGCGATTCTTTTACGACAAAATGCAGGAAATTCATTGCTCAGAAAAAAGAAACAAAGAAACTGCCATTATCGGAAATACGGCAATGGAAAAATAAGAGACATTTGATTTTCATCTAGATAAGAAAAGAAAAACATTGTTACGCAACATAACGGATGAATCCGCGCATATTTAGAAAACGGCGTCTCTTCAAATGTTTTGAGCAGTCCGTACCTAAGTAAATATGACATAGGCCTACTGTAACTTTACAATTTCTTAAAATCATAAATAATATCATGGAAGTAGTAGCCCGTTTATTAAATAAAGGAGCATTAAATCATGGTTTGTATCATTCACGCATGAATTAGGTGCATGGAATGTTGCCTACATATAGTTTGCAAAACTTTATATACGGAAATGGCAATCACACACTTCTGAAGTAAAATAATCGGTTTATAGGCAGAAGGAGTTGATTAAAAAACGGCTTTGTGATGAAGTAGGTTTGATTACTGATATGTCAAAACCATCTAGGTTTGGTACATCTAATGGTGGAAATAGTGCCGGCATGTTTTTCACGAATTCAGAAGTTGCATCTGGAACTACCGGCTTATATCATTCCTTTATTCATAAGCTTTATCAACACGGTCATGTGGTTTTCATACTGATAGATTTGCGGAGTTTTGCTTCGAAACAGCCAAGTCGTCTGTGCAAGAATATTAATTCATGAAGCATCAATGATCAGCAACTGTAATCTGTTATCGGAGTAGGCACGAGACCCCAAAAACAGGGAGTTCAAGAAGTTAGAGAATCTTTCAAAAGGAAAAAAATCCCAAATAAAATGTAATGAAGATTTACTGATTAGGATGTTTCGCTGGATTGATCCCTTAATAAGTTCCCTTAGAAAGGTAAACAACTTCGCGAGATCCGGACTACCCAATGAAGCAAAGCATTTATTAATCCACACTTTTGAATTATATTAAAATGTCATATTGATGTCTGTATTTTTAAATCTGTTTACTTTGATGAAGTACTTAAACTATCTTCATTTTAGTTTTATATTGCTATTATACAACCGTAGAGAAGACTATACACACTACTGTACACTAGTAGGTAGTATCAAATTATTTCTATAACTAATAAAACAAATGTAAAGTACTTTAAATGAATAAGATTTTATACTTGATAGAAATATTCTTATATATCTGCTTCATTCCAAAACTGTTAAAAAAATATATATGTGCTAAATATAACGTGCATGTTACTTTCACACAGTATCTAAACGATATTCTAAACATTATTAAATGAAAATCATTAATTCAAGAGAGATCTCATTACATCAAACTGACAACTTCTTCACACTTTATCGACCTCTCTCCTGTTTTTTATGGCCCTATTACTTTAAATCACATAAATGAAGCTCTTAACTACTTGTCAACAAGTCTGAACATATGTCGTTGATTGCTGAACTTTTTATCTACTACTGCTAATTACGTCTTTCATATATATTTCTTATCTGCATTTTATCTACAAAAACAAAACTTCATCTTACGTGAAATAAGTTAAGCACCAGGTTAACCTAGAAAGTAAGTGAGGCTGGTGCAATGACTATGAAATTTAAGGTGGGAATATATCATGGATTTGTTGAGTAAGCTTTCCTTTATACAAGAGAATTTTGGATGGTACGTGTAAATGAGAGAGAGAGAGAGAGAGAGAGAGAGAGAGAGAGAGAGAGAGAGAGAGAGTTCTGACGTGTTGGGGCAATGGATGTGAAGCAAACCAAGACAGGGTTAGATGTATTTGGTGTAATTCTGGAAAGGAAGAGAACTGATATCCAGAAAGTATACATAGAATAAAGGGGTATGTGTAACAGTGTGTGGAGGGAATTAGGTGCTCATAACAAACAAAGTGTTTTTAAAAGTGCTTTTAAAATTTTCAGAACTCTGGCAAAATTGTCTGTCTTTATCAATCAACATTTCGAGTTTTCATAATTGTCATGTTTAGTAATTGGCGATGAAAGTTAAGATATATTATTTAGTGTTACTTAAATTGTCCAGTATTCAAAGTTTAGTCCAAGGGGCTAAATTTACACTTCTCTAGAACTGGAGGCCAATGAGTACAACTTGGGCTCTGGAAAGCATGACCGAGGTAAAACGAAGACTCATCATACTGCTTGCTAACAAATATAAAGCAGTTCCATCATCACCGACAAAACTAAGCATAAAAGAATATTTGCTAATTTAGAATACAACAAATCAGAAACAATATGTACATGAAGTAATAGAAAAGTGAATACCTATAAAAAGACAAAATGATACCCGGAATTGAACTGATCAGCTGGGAAGAACCACCACATCAGAGCAAATACATCTCCAGATAGCCAGGCAGAGAAGGAAGGACAGTAGCCTAATTATGGTTTTCAAAACAAAGTCACAGGTTAAGGTGAAAAAAGAAGAAGGAAATAATTAGCTAACGCAACCTCTCGTTAAACCATTTACCATTCTCGGCCATTTTACTAAGCCTGTCCGATACTTTGTTTGTAAAACAAGAATAAAAATGAACAGACAGAAAAGTGTACTAGAGCGTAGCCCCCTGAGAGAGAACTCCAATACAAGAAGGTAGAAGAACCTAGGAGTGGTTCTCAACCAGGGGGAATTTCGAGAGCGGGGTTGGGGGTTGGGGTGGAGAGTTATAATCAAATATTAGCAGACTCAAACTGGCTCTAGGACCACGCATAAGAGTGTGCATCATTACGATTGGCTTTCTCTTCGCTAGCTTGTGTGTTTGTATTAGTATTTTGTTGCATATTATTTGAAATACACCTTTTGAGACAGAGAATTTTGGGAAGGGGACAAGGTTGGCGATATCCTGACGTATGGTGAAAAGGTGCATGGTCCAAAAAGGATTAAGAACCATTGCCTATGACAAAGGTCATGCCCAAGAAAACAAAATATTATAGTGTAGCTGTCTGCATAAAGTAGTTTTGCTCCAAATACTGAAAAGGCTAATTTGAGACTTCGTTCTTCCATTTTAATGCGAGCATTATTGTTTGTAAAAAAAAAAAAAAAGTTACTATATGGAAGAACAGGGCTAAAAATCTAAAATATAGCCCACAAACCTACATTTATGTAGAACTAAGTAAATCTGGTAAAGTAGGTAAGCAGATGTCTCAAGACACGTAAAATAAAGATTACTAAACATTGGTGGGAGTGGGAACCAGTAGCAACCCCAACCTTTGTCTATTATGCTTGCTATCAAAACTTAAAATTTACGAGTCTTGAATGAATACCACCCAAATATCCAGCCTGCCCTATATCTTATCTTAGAGAATCACAAGCCCTAGAATATAGAACACCAAGAATAAGTCATAGGAATTTCGATGTCTGCTTAACCTAACTAACAATGATAGTTTATCAAATACGACCACCCGGACAATTACACAAAATATAGCAGAAGATAAGGTTTCACAAGTTAACGTCAAACAATTTTTACTCATGCAATTAATGACCATGAAAATTGTACGGTGTACGTGGACGAAAGCTATACTTTTCATTATGAAGATCTTAAATAATTACTTTTCGTTTAATATCATCATTGTTCGAGGTCTGAAAGACAAAATCATTAAAAGTTTGTTATGAACATGAAAAGTAGCATCTTCAAGTCTCTAATAGTACAGTTTTTTCGGCTATTTTACGAATGAGTTGAAGATTCTGCATAGCTGTTACTTCCAATGTTCATCAAACGAAATTATATTTGAGTAATTCAGCAGAAATATCAGACCGCAGCTGCTAGTTAAACAGGAAAGAAATGTGGTTGCCTTTAAATAGGGGAATCATGATATACGATAACTGTACTTTAATCATTATGTGGTGTGGTCCTCTCTCTCTCTCTCTCTCTCTCTCTCTCTCTCCCTCAATAACAATTGACTTAATTAAGAATGGCACTAATGGCGGATATGATTTCAGACATTCGACGTAATTTAACCCTTAAACGCCGGAGCAGTAAATAAAAAAATGACTCCCGTATGCCGGAGGGGTTTGGAAGTGAGCGCGTAAGCGGAAAAAATATTTTTTTCAAAAAATCACAGCGCGCTTAGTTTTCAAGATTAAGAGTTCATTTTTGGCTCCTTTTTTTTGTCTCATTGCTTGAAGTTTAGTATGCAACCATCAGAAATGAAAAAAGTTATCATTATCATATATAAATAATGCGATATATGATAGCGAAAAACAAAAACGAAATTTTCATATATAATTGTATTCAAATCGCGCTGTGCGCAAAACGGTTGAAGGTAACAAGTTACTTTTTTTTCGTTGTAATGTGCACTAAATTGCGATCATTTTGATATATAACACATTGTAAAACGATAAAAGCAACACAGAGAAAATATTATCACAAAATAATGCATGAATTCGTAACGCGCTTACGTAAACACATATTTTTTTTTTTTTTTTCAAAAATTCACCATAAATCTAAAAAAAATATTGGTCCTAGAGACTTCCAATATGTTTCAGAATGAAGACAAATGATTGAATATTACTATACTGTAAGAATATTAGCTTACAAATGCAGTTTTCGGCCATATCTGACGAGCTAAAGTTGACCGAATGTCGAATTTTTTATATATATATTTTTTTATATGCAATTATTTCGGAAATAAGAAAAGCTACAACTTTCAAATATTTTTCGTTTTATTCTACATGAAATTGCGCACATTTTCATATATAAAACTCTATGAAATGCCTAATATGAAACGGAGCAAATATTCCGAGAATGGGACTTACGCATTTCGGAGATTTGTGGCGGAGAATCCGCGCGCGGAGGGAAGGAAAGTTTTTTTTTAAAAAATTCACCATAAATTTAAATATTGTGCTAGAGACTTCGAATTTGTTTCACGATGAAGATAAATGACTGATATTACTAGACTGTAAGAGTTTTATCTTACAATTGCGTTTTTCGACCATTTCGGTAGAGTCAAATTTGACCGAACGTGGTTTTTTTCTATTTATCGTGATTTATATGCAAATATTTCGAAAATGAGAATAGCTACAACCTTCAACTATTTTATTGTTGTATTATACATGAAATTGCGCACATTTTCCATATATAAAACGTTATGTAAAACCGGCTAATTTAAAATGGTGCAAACATTACCACAATCGCACGTATGATTTTTTCGGAAGAGTTTACCGCGCGGACGTAAAGAAAATGTTATTTTTTTCATAAATTCACCATAAATAAACGAAATATTGTGCTAGAGACTTCCAATTTGTTGCAAAATGAAGGTAAATGCTTGAATATACTAGAATATAGGCGTTTTAGCTTACAATTGCGTTTTTCGACCATTTCGGTAGAGTCAAAATTGACCGAAGGTTGAAAATTTGTCACTTATCATTTTTTATATGAAAATATTTCAAAATTGATAAAAGCTACAACCATGGGTTGTTTTTTAGTTGTATTGTGCATGAAATTGCGCACATTTTAATATATAAAACTTTATGTAACGGCTAATTTAAAATGGTGCAAACATTACCACAATCGCATGTATGATTATTTTCGGAAGAGTTACCGCGCGGACGTAAGGAAAAAGTTTTTTCATAAATTCACCATAAATCGAAATATTGTGCTAGACACTTCCAATTAGTTGCAAAATTAAGATAAATGATTGAATATTACTAAAATATAAGAGTTTTAGCTTACAATTGCGTTTTTCGACCATTTCGGTAGAGTCAAAGTTTGACCGAAGGTTGAAATTTTGGCACTTAATCGTTATTTATATGAAAATATCTTAAAACTGATAAAAGCTACAATCATGAGTATTTTTTTGTTGTATTCTACATACAAATGCGCACACATGTTTTCATATATAATACTCTATGTAACGGCTAATTTAAAAATGGTACAAAAATTATGTCAAAGTGACGAAATAATTTCAGAGATGTGTCACAGATACTTTTTAGTGCGGCAAGAAAGAAATTCGCGCTTGCGCGCCTGCGTAACGATTGTAAACAAAACAACACCTTGATCCGTGAACTCCCAGCATCCCCCAAGGCGCGTGATTCAAGAGTTTTCGGCTGGTAGGCCTAAAAGTATTTTTTCCGCGAATTTTGAAAAAAACTTTTGTATGTCGACGTAAAATACGTCCCATCGGCACCCGAGAGACAAAAAATGTCGACGTAAAATACGTCCAGTCGGCGTTTAAGGGTTAATATTATTCCAGTTTCCTATCATATTGCAGGAACCAGGAAGAATGAAATTATAAACAAATGCGCTCTGAGAGAACAATAGAAAGTTTAATCAACTTAGGAGGGAACCATTTACGTATACGAGTATCATCGTCGTTCTTTCTGGTTGATATGTAAGGTTTAGAGTCCTTGGGGTGGCTAGAAATACCATTTCTGATCTCACAAAGAAAGGATGAAAATGTGCCTGGACAGTAAAAATGATAATGCTCACGTGGTTTGTGAAATCATTTCTTGTGTCTCGTTCTCTACTCTAAATGAATAGTGTAGGACATTTATCTATTTCATTTTTCGATATGCAAAAATCCTATTTCATCACTTTCATAATAGTATTACTCGGGACATTTGAAACAAGTATCAAAAGATGTAGATTATCTGTAATAGTTTACTGGATTTCGTTTATCGAAAAGCTCATCCGATTTAGCCCGATGTGAATCAATAAGTCTTGCAGCAAGGAAGGAAATTGAGTAATCCAACAGCACTGGATGTTATATCTAGGACAGAATGAGTAGCTCTTTATCATATTGCAATAGTAACAGTGAATGAAGCTATACAATGCCCATTTAGTCAATAATCTCGGAAGAGCAAAAATAAGACTTTGCTTAAGAAATGAATCTTATGAATTGTTTGGTCAATATTTTCTAATATGGAATCATGAAACTCTTGGGGATGGCCTGAGTTCATAAGAGTTACTTTGGTGAATATCAAATAATGGAACACTTCATGTCTGCTTGAAACTGAAACTTGAATGATATTTATATATCTCACCACATTTCCGAAAGTGAGAGTTGCTGTCTTATTTTTAATGTAAATTGCTCCAGACCTTTTCGTGTTCTGCATTCGTTTATTTGCTAAAAATTTTAGGTCTAAAAATTACATTATAAAATGTTTTCATGCAAAATTTGCATATCTATAAACAAGTTTTTTTACTGAAAAGTTTAATAAACTAAGAGTCTGAAAAAATTACGTATATTCAGCCTATAAAACTATTTATCCTCAAGAAGATGACATTCTATTACAATATGCCATTCCTGAAAGATAATTGCATGATTTTATTAAAAATAAGATGACAGATTACTACTAGATGCAATTCTTAAATGACCAAACTCATGAATATGTAATCAATTTCTAATAAGTATTTCCCTCTTAATCGCCAAAAAAAAAAAAAAAAAATTACAATTATAAACAAAATCAATTAGCATTTTATGAATAGGAGACTGTGTAAAAAAATTAAAATAAAATAAAAAAGAACTGGCCAAAGTACCATGCAGTGTATGTTTTTTCATATATTAAAACTATATTTAGCCTTAAAGCACCAATGATATGAGGTCTGTAACATTAATGCAAAATTTGAAACTTTTAAGAGTTATATTTAGATGAATTTTATAAATAATACAATGTTTTTCGGTGAAAATTGCTTTAAATCTAGAAACTTTTCCTCCGTCAAAAGTTTAAAATTTGGGTGATTTTTTGTAAAATTTCAAATTTTCACACACACACACACACTATATATATATATATATATATATATATATATATATATATATATATATATATATATATATATATATATATATATATATATATATATATATATATATATATGTATATATATATGTATATATATATATATATATATATATATATATATATATATATATATATATATATATAATATTATATATATATATATATATATATATTATATATATATATATATATATATATATATATATATGTATGTATGTATGTATGTATGTATGAGGTTTTAGTCTTCCTTATTCCCCGAATTTAGATATATGATTGGTAGTTTGTATAGTCCAACAGGGGTGTGGAAATTGCAAAAGCTGAAAATTACCTTTTAGCCTCAACAGTTTCGGCCTCCCACTGGCTCTTTATTATCGAGAAGCTGTTTATTAAATAAACAGCTCTCGACTAGAGCCAGTGGAGGCCGAAACTGTTGAGCTAAAAATTTTCAGCTTTTCTTTTCCCCTGTGGACTACAACCTTTTCCCCATAAATACTATTATTATATATATATATATATATATATATATTATATATATATATATATATATATATATATATATATGCTTAAAATTCAGTGTAGATGCACGTGACTTCATAAATAAGCAAATCCCACAGGAAAATGATAGTAAAAAATCTAAGCGCTTTCTTCTTTACTCAGACATTGTCAAGGAGTTAATGAAGTACAATTGGAGAGAAAGGTCTCAGGTACAAAACAAGATCAAGAATACCAGATGGTTAATTGTCAAAAGGGTAAAAATTAAAAGAGATAATCCAGGATTATCGGATATCACACGGTCACAAACCTAACCGAAATTACAAAGTACCTTTACAGTACAAAACATGTAAAAACTGAATAAATTAATTTTGCTGCTTATATTTATCTACAAATTTTTTCATAATGAAAGCATCAAGTTTAAATAAACCAAGACTTAAATTTAGAACATTTCTATTATCTGACTTGATGAAACAAGATTCAATGATATTCCTTTTAACTTGTCATTACATGGGATTAAGGCTCTTGCTTGACTCCAGTTAATAGGATGGTCTAAATCTCTCATATGTACGAATAATGCATTCGATATTTGCCCAGTTCTCACAGAATATTGATGTTGTTTGAGACGTTTTGAAAGAGATTTACCGGTCTGTCCGTAACAGACTTTATCACACTTTTTGCAAGGAATTTCATATATGCAGCCTAGAAGATCTTTAGGATAATTTTTTATTATTAAACTCTTGACATTAATATTACTGAAAACAACATTTATGTTAAAAAGTTTTAAAATTCTAGGAATATCTAAAAACCTTTCATCATAGGGTAATTTTAGAATGTTATGCTTGCTAAATCCAAGTTTGTCATTAGTTGAATAAAATGTTTTTCTAGCTCTTTTCCATGCCACATCTATAAAAGTCCTTAGGTATTTAAGTTTCAATGCAATGTCATAAATAGTTTTAATTTCAGCGTCAATAAACTGCGGGCTACAGACACGTAAAGCCCTTAGAAACATCCCAGAAAAAACAGAGAATTTAACATTTTGATGGTGATTGGAGTAGTTATGAACAAAAGAGGCAATGTTAGCTGATTTTCGAAAGACTGAAAAGGTGATATTTCTATCATTTCTATGGACAGTTACATCAGGAAAATTCAAATTACCATTTCTTTCTTCCTCTACAGTAAATTTTATAGACTGACTAAATTGTTGAGATTATTAAGGAATTCCTAGAGATTTTCATGAACTGGCCAAATACAGAAGATATCATCCACATATATAAACCAAATAACTTTTTGGCGCAAAATTCTTGGTAAGAGTTTTGTCTAAAAAAATTCCATTGAATTTGTTTTCCTCCCAGGTCTGGGAACCATTAATACTTGTGACGAAGTGCCAACCATCTGGTTACTCACTTACCATTTGTACTTGTTAGAGCAAGAGACTCTCAATCTCGGATCTGGGACACCATTTATACTTGGTGCACGTCCTGGTCAAGTACCTGGTTATTAGTTACCTCACAACAGCCAGAAACTTTAATGATCCCTTAGGAAATCAGCCTAAGTTCATTAAAACAGGTGTGAGGTAATCTTAATTAAAGGGTATCACTCCTTCAACAATTTTATATCTAAGTATTTCCCTGGTGCTAATTCACTTGATGAAAACAGCACAATTACCACTCAGTATTTCTACCTAAACACAGTTAAATGAGCTGGTGGATTAATAAAATGTTCATATAAATTTTAAATTAAAAAGATTTATTTCTAAATAAAAAAATTATAAGTGAAGTTCACAATCTCAGGGAAATCTGCTGTTACTTAAAAACAAAATTTTATTTAATTCTTGAATTAATCACTACACAAAAATAGATCAAAGTTTATCAAGAAAATTAATCAGCCTAATTTTAAATTATCCAAGTAAAGTTTCAATTACAAGACAATAATTAAATTGAAAAGAAATATAATTAAAAATGCAAATTAATTCAAGTGTTAAATCAAGACAATTGTACAAAAAGAAGTGTTTTAACTATTTAAACAAAATAAGAATATAAAAACCATAGAAAAATATGGAAAAGCATTAAAAGCAATGAAAGTACAAACATTAAACATAGAAACTGGACATGTCAAAAGAAAAAAACTCATAAAGAGTAATAACCACTGTAAATCACTGTAAATAAAACCTTAAAGTGCACTCCAGAAAATTTTTAAAATCGCAATACCTCAAACCAGTTGCAACTTCAATTAACACTTATGCGGGTGCTACACAAAATAATAATAATACTGTCTTTTCAGAAGCCACAAACAACTATTATGTTGTTAACAATCTCAAAATATGCGTTACGTTATGGTACAAAATGAAGTTCCGTGAGAGAGAGAGAGAGAGAGAGAGAGAGAGAGAGAGAGAGAGAGAGAGAGAGACATTGGCCTCCCCAACCCATGAAGCTAAGTCTCAAAGTGAAATAAATGCCCTCTATCTATCTGCGTAGGTGGGCACCATTACGCATTCATAACGAAAATATGGTCTCGTCATCTCCACGACATCACGGAAGATTCCACTCACAACTATCTACTACAAGTCAAAAACCCTCTTTTGACAAATTGAAAGTGATAAGAGTATATTTATCAGTGCTATTGAACATTTTCATAGCGAGAGAAACTGCAATTATGAAAATAAAAACGAGATTATATCGTATGGAAAGTTCCTCGAAGGATCTGATGCATTAAGGTGTACTCTTATGTGATCGGGTACGTGAATGAATCTCTCAGCTGCGTTCTGAACAGCCTTGACCAAATGACAAAAAACAACTTAACTCAGCGGTATGAAGGACTGAACGACAGGGCTGTTCTCGTGGGATGAGCTAACCTCCACTCTCTCTTTTCACTTGAAGTTATGTTTCTTCTCAACAATGAATTATATTATCTTTAGATATGGGAGTCTGAACATAAAAATATGCATTTTACAACATTATACACAGTTTCTGAGGGGAATTTATTGCATTACCAAAACCATAATTGCATTACGAAACCCACAGCATAAATTGTGGTATATATATATATATATATATATATATATATATATATATATATATATATATATCCCATACCCACAGCATAAGAATATATATATATATATATATATATAATATATATATATATATATATCTTATATATATAATATATATATATATATATATAATATATATAATATATATATATATATATATATATATATATATAAATAAAGAAATATATATATATATAATATATATATATATATTATATAAAATAAATATATATATATATATATATATATATATATATATAATATATATATATATATAATATTATATATATATATATATATATTTCATTAATTTTAAATCATAAAGAGGTAAATAAGTGATGATTATATGAACGTTACAACCACGAAGGAAAGACTGAAACGATGAGATGCTAAGTACTTTTGTCTTATTACGAAGACATGGGCACAGCAGCTAATGATATACAGATACACAGGTATGTAGATATGATGGGTATAACTCCCAAGGGAATATAAAAATGATGGGAGATCACAAAACGGGGAACAGATTAACATCAAAATCTACCTATTGGAATCCTTTATATGTTGTCTGTCACATCCTTCTGGAACTTTGTGTTATGAGAGGGTCAAAAGAAAATAATACTGGTCTTAAATTGAAATTACTCTCTCAAGTCAACTAAGTCAACAGATTCCAACAATTTACTGGAAATAGATTCATTATTTCATAATGTTACATTGCTTTGTGTCCAATTCATTCCGTGGGAATTCTCACTTGGATGCAAAACTAGAACATTATTAGTCTGACCTCTTCTTATGGAATATTAATGATGTTTTATCATAGTATTTAATTCTTTACAGGTATGATGTAAGTAAAATAAATCACACTCCATACAAGGAACTTTTTATACAATATTACTATCTTTTCGGGGCTATATTTTAAAAGCATGTTTTTTTATATTATTATATGTGAAGGATACATTTGTATTAAATATTCAACAGTTTCAGAAGAAATTTTACAACTTCAAGTCTTGTAAAATGTGGTAAAAATAGGTAAACATCATCAAGCGTAAATTTAATAGAAGGGATTTGATCCTTTAGTTGCGCTAAACTGTTATTTACATCTAACTCTTTCTGTATGATGGCTAAAATATTATCAACATAACCCACCATGTTACAAGAAAATGGAATATCTTAGGATTGTGAAGACATTCAAAAAATTCCATAAATAGATTTAAAAGAACAGGTAAAAGTGGGTTTCCAATCACCATAACAAATGTTTGTTTTAGGAAATCCCAATTGAAAATAAACTTACAATCACATATGCATAGCGTTATTTACTCTATCTCCTGGCTAACTTGTTATGGTAAATCTAATTTATGCAATTCATTCTTAAGGCATTTCAGAATCAAGTCAATAAGCACTAGTGAATAAGGAGAGTGCATCAAAACTTATTATCCGTGATTTTGGACTGACAGTAATAATATTGATTTTGTCAGTAAATCTAAAGGATCAATAAGATGGGTACCAGAAACAGTTTGCTAGCTATGGTGAAAATAATTTTGTCAAATATTTTTAAAGTTTATAGGTTACGGATCAAATAGAAATAATTATCCGTTTCATAGAGTTATTTTCTTTATGTATTTTCACTAGCCCATATATACATACACACACACACACACACACACACACACACACACACACACATATGAATATATTATATAAGTAAGTATAGTAATTAATATATAATTAATATATAAATAATAAATCTATTATATCTATATTATATATCTATAATTGCTATAATAAAGCCACATGAATGGTGAAATATTAAAGACCAGGTACCAAGCGCTTTTGTGTATTGTGTACACTTCTTCCGGGTAAAAGTGTTGCCGTTCATTCTGCGTGAGGCATTCTGCACGTTTTCTTGAATAGTGAAAGGGCACACTCAAGCAGGTGTTTTCTAAACAAGAGGGGTAACCGAAATATTTCTTTGTTATTTTTAACATCGATCCATTTCAAATATCTGTGAATAGCAACCAAAGAATCTCACCAACAAAAGTTTATCATGTATTTTCCATTGCAACCTTTCTGGTGTGTTTCTTGGGTGTTATTCATGATGCCTGCACACCGGATTATTTTTATTATATATGACATTTATTAACTCCGTCATACAAATTTTCAGGAGTGCAAAATATACATATTCTAATTCGTTTGTATGTAAATGTACAAAAGTAATTAAGAACTTCACACATATATATATACTTATATACATATATAAACAAGCCTAAGAATTAAAGCAAAACAATTACAGGATTCTCAATTTATTTATAGCATATATATAAGTACTATTTGGAAAGTAACAATACGGTATGCTATTGCACCTCACAGTCATTAAACATTCTATATTACTTAGTGGGTTATTGCACTGTCGAAGAAATAAAGAAGACATGCACAATGCAATTTCCCTTCTTGGTCATCCTCATCTGGTAAATTTGGGGATCTTTGAATTGCCTTAATCATAACATGATTAGGATCAAAATTCACGCTTCCTCCACAGCTTTTTACCTGTTCGGACACGAGCACCAACGCTGCCTGAGTGAAAGTCAGCAGCTTATTTCTGGTCTTGGATTTATTCAGGTTCACTTTAGAGAAAGTACTCTCTGCTTCAGCGTTGGAGGTTGGTAGTGCCAAGATGTTGGAAACAAAATCTGGAAGAATTTTAAAAATCATCTCACCATCAGCATCTCTTAGATGAGACAAGTAACGGAAAAAATCTTGTGGATTATTTGTTTGTCCTATATCAGTGGGGAAAGAGATGTTAGAAATGTTGCGTCATTCATCATCTAACTTCTGTAGAGCCCCTGAGTATATCTGAGGTACTTCTGAAGCAAATGTTGATAGCAATGGAGTCTCCATCCAAACATTCTTACTGATGCAGTTGGATACTGACAATGCACTGCAAAGTTTAAGTAAGAGCGAATCAAAGGGGAACCTTATTCTTATCTGGACAGCTGCTGTTATCATGAATTGTCTGCAGCCTATACGGACATCATCTACTCATTTTTTTGTTGTTCCTAATGTGAGGGTTTCGTAATTCACGCGTTACACTTGCACCAAGGTAAACTTGATTTAATGAGACGAAATGCTCCTCGTTTGATGGGCCTATTTGACTGATATCCTGAATACTGTTGAGTCTGCCATGGTTGTAATAGTATCTCAAGATATCAAGTTAGAGGACTTTATATCTGTCATAGAGTAAGTAAATGGTAGGGTCCTTTTTTGGAATGTAAGATTAAAAGTGGTTATTTTAGTTAGAAATTATTGAGAAATAAATTATACAAATGGAGAGCAGGATCTTGAAGGCTCTCGGAGATCAGCTTTAATGTTGATAGCCTATCTTCCAGTTGCTATTGCTTAAAGTAAAGAGAGATGGCATTCCACTGCTCTAACACTCGAGCAACAGCTTCATGCAGCGAAAGCCACCTTGAAGCGAAATATGAAGTAATTTGTGTGGTTTCAAATTACAAAATATTTGAAATTCTTGAAACTCGTGAATCCTTTATACACTGTGAGAGAAAAAGGTATAGGTGTTTCTAATCAAGTCTTCACAAACACGAAGAAGAGTTTTTGCCGCTTGTGATGTACATAAATGAGCTGAATGAGAAATACATCCTAGTACAGTGATACCAGGTGCAGCATTTCTAAGTCTTCTTGCGACTGAATTATTAACCCCCATTATATTGCTTGCACCATCTGCTGCAAATCCTACTAAATTTTCAAGGGGTACATGGTGTTCATTAAAAAAAGGTAACTAAAAGATTATGCATATGTTGCCCCGTTGATCCCTCATCTTCACTGTTGCCTGGGTTATATATGTTTAGTAGCTCGAGTAATCGTGTCTCAATGGATCCTTTGGTCCTGTCGAAATATTTAACTATTTCTATGGTAGTCTTTTCTGTGCTGATATCTGTTTTCTCATCTATAATGATAGGAAATTCATTGGACTTTAAAGCTGTTACAATCACTTCCTGTGATATCTTTCCAATTTCCTTAATTACGACTGTGGAATTCGATCTATCTAAAGACATTTTCTGGGCTACTAAAGAGTCTGGGAATATATCTTTAATTACCTCAATCAAATGATCACAAGCATTGAAAGCAATATTGCACTCAGCTAAAAAAGTGGCCAGTTTGACATATTCTCAGAAGGTAAGCTTATAACAATATTGTAATTTAATAATGTAAGAAATTTGTAAGTAATTTTAAGAAAATGTAAGTAATTTGAAAGTGGCGAATTTTTTCTGCACAGACAAAATGCGATATTATCCTCCGAAGTGTTTTTTTTTATTCTGCATAAACCCAGAAAATTCTGCATTTCGGCAACCCTTTCACTAAAGAAAGATCAAAGCCATTAAAGAGCAAATCATTACAAATTGTCACTACCAAACAAATAAGAATACTTTAAAAGTGCTTAAGAACTGAAACTGCAGTTAGTGTAACAGGCTGCTGCTAAAAAGTGACATTGTATTTCCCTACAATTTTATAAACAAGGTAACTATCTGATTTAAAAAAGACCTGAACTCAGATTCAAAAGTTGATCGTTAAAATTGTCTTATAAAGACAGACTCAACGATGTTTCTTTTACAATATAGTTACAAAAAATCACCTCAGATAAATTTTTACAATCTATATAATGGTTAAAATCATTCATGTGTACAAATAAGGCATTTGTCAATTGATCTGTTCGAACTGCATAACTCTTGGTATATATAATATATATATATATATATATATATATATATATATATATATATATATATATATATATATATATATATATATATATATATATACATATATATATATATATATATATATATATATATATATATATATATATATATGTATATATGTATATATATATATATATATATATATATATATATATATATCAATATATATATATATATATATATATATATATATATATATATATATATATATAGTATATATATATATTTTATATTATATATATATATACTATATATGTATATATGTTGTAACTAATAAGGAAAATGGCGTTTTAGGTCTAACGGGCGACTAAAATGACGATTAGGTCTAACTGTAGAATTTAATGTTAATTTAAGTTAAATGATTCTATTTTTGTTATAAAAAAATATTTTAACTTAAATACTTACAATTAAATAAAAAAAAATACAAATAATTGTTTGTTGTGTCGCAATATTAAATAATATGATAATCAATTTATTTTAGGCAGTCTTTTTAATATGTCAACCACACCCAAAATAATTCGTTGACTACCTTATTATATTTATTTAAAAATGAAATGACAAAACTAAATAACATGGAATACTATTGTATTTTAAGCAACTCCTGATGAATAATAATGATGAATAAATTCTATATTTACTTTATACAATTTTTTCATCATCCTATTATAACACACTAATAATTATTATTACAAAACATTGAATGAAAAAAATTGAATCATGATATTGAAAAGGTAAATTTATTTAATTTTAAAAATTTTTAAATAATTATGTTGTATGATTTCATTGATACGTGGTAATAGCACTGTTTAGGATTGGTTGTTTTTCTTTTGCCGAGAGATAGACTACAAATAACTTTCCCAGAATCAATACAGCAGAAAACAATTATAAATAAAACATAAAAAATAAAAATATAATTTTTTTAAATTGTGGTAAAAAAATCACAAAACATAATTTTGTAGTTTTGTATATAATGATTATTATGGAAAGGGAGATAAAACATATTTTGGTATCCAAAATAGAGATTACGGACGAATAGATAAAGATGAAATTCTTTTTTTTTTCATAAAATTCTGTAATTCTACATCATCCCAGATTCGTTTCATTTCACTTTTCTACAATGATATTGTTTGAACAATGATATTTGATAATAAGTTATCTTTTTAAAACTCAAAAGAGAATGAGTGCATGCACGTGTTCCCATTTAAAGGCCATGGCGCTCATGGCCGGCACTATATGCATTCCTTTGTAACAGAGGAATTTTTTTATTGGTGCCATGAGAGGGCCATTATACTTTATGCGCATCCCCCAGACATGTGATCTGCTTTTGCAAGAACGAGCACTTGGCTAGCATTAAGCAATCTCAAGCCTTAAGCAGGAAGTGTTCAATCTCAAGCCTTGGGGGGATAATAAGAGCCTGTGTTACTCAGTGCTTGGTTGGGTGCTATTCCCTCCCGTTTTTTCTCCTAGAATAACACATTTTTGGAAAAGTATTTTTTAGAGATAGTATAATTACTTTCTGTAAATTTATTAAATTCCTTATTCTAACCACATATATTAAATATACAATAATAAAATAATAATAAATAAAAACTATTTGAAATACAACAACAGATTTAAGTGTTTAATATCGACTTAATAGTTAAAATGCAATTTATCTTTACAAAAAAAAATATATTTTACTTCTTTAAAAAAATAAAATATTTTATTATTTATTTATTTATTTACATATATTTCATTATTTTTAACCTCACATAATCTTTCATACTACTTCATTTAGGATCAATTTATCTTTCATAATAACCATTATATACAAAATTCCTGAATTTATTTATGTTAAAAATGGAAATGAAAACCTAATAACGGTATATTTGCAAAACCAGAAGGCAAAAAGCTAGCTAGGAGAAGGGAGAAAGAATAGTAACAAATGCATTCTGCTGCCTTTTTAGTAAAAGGTTACGACCACTGTCAATAGAAAAAAAAAAAACGCCATCTACCAATGGGTGGCGAACAAAGCTGAACAACTACCATTACCACTCGTATATGTATAGAACCATCTGTATAGTTTATTTCGTATGATGATTTATTATTATTACTATCGAAGTAGTCAGGCTTGACTTTACAGGCTGCTAATGAAGATACAGAACACCACAGATCCCCCACTGGGCAATCACTCAACTGCTCGTGATCTTATTGATGCTATTTGCATTTTTGTAATCTGTATTGGATTATTTTGAAAATTTGTATTAGTGTATGTTTTTTATTTTTGTATGAATAAAAAGATGGAACTTTATTGGTCTTTTTATTTAACCTATCGTTCTTAGTTCAATTTTTTTTTAAAGAAGGAAACATTACAAAGAAATAATGAAATGTATCACCACTTCTTGGGACTAATGAATTCAACATCTGAAATCCGATCGTAACTCATAATTTTTTTATAAGAAAATATAACTTGTGATATGTGATGGGAAATTAATTTCTTTATTTCTTAAAAATGCGAGAACTATTTGGTAACAAATAGATAACGGAATTAATTAAATGTCCATTTTTGCAAAACTTCGTTTCTTTTCTGACGTAAATATCCTTTTACCATGATAAATCGACAATGCTCAGTATTGTGTTTGTGGTGATGGATTGTTCTCGAGTGAGGCGGTTTGAGTGAAAACACTCTAACACTCTACTCTCTTAAAATACATCTATTTGACAAATTTCGGAATCTTTAAAAACCTTTCCGAAACAGCGTAGAGTGTACACGGTAGTAAAGATAAAAAATATATATACAAGTGTCGTCGTCGTCGTCGTCTTATAATACAAATGAATTTTGACATTTTTAAAAGAGTAAAAAATAAAATGAAATTTTCAAACTTTTTTTAAGTCATTTAATTTGGCACAAATGATGGTAAACTGCTCGAAGTCGTTTCTTGTCTTTAAAAAGCTGATGAAAACGGCTTAACCGTAGCTGGAGGTCTTTATTCTCTTCTCGGAGTATAGATATTTCACTCATAACTTGCTTTAATGATAATAATAGTTGAGGTTGATTATGAACTGTCGTTGTTGCCTGTATGGGTGCCGCCTGCACAGTTACTAGCGGTGATTGAGCTTGAAGGCGTGGCGGCTTATTCTTCTTCTTTATATTTTCTTCTGTAGTAGTTGTAGTTGTATTGCCTCGTTTAAAACATTGAGGAGAGAGTGGTGGTGGTGGTGGTGGTGGAGGATAACGAGCTACCAATCCTGGGGGAAGTGTCGTATTAGTGCGGAAAGATGAAACGTAGTGTGATGTTCTGCCGAGATCCAAACACGAAGGCCCATTCAAAATATGTTTTTGCGCAGGATTAATACGGACATATGTGACTACCAAACCGCCTCTGCCAGAAGGAGGAGCCACCATATCAACTTATGAGCTCTCAATGAGGCTCTAAAATGAATGTAATGAGATCTAATTAATATATAGGCGGCGGAGGAGGAGGAGGAGGGGACGGGGACTCGACGATGGGTCTCAAAGAGGTCATTATTAAACTTTTAAAATGACTTTTAGAAAGAAGAAAATTATTTTTTTTTTCAAAACCTTTTAATAAACAGTCTATATTGAATGAAAAAAAAAACTCGACGACGACGACGACGACGACGACGATAAGAGGTCTCAAAGATTAGGATGAAGAAAATTATTTTTTTATCAAACCTTTTAATAAATAGTCTATTGAATAAGACAGTCTCAAAGATGCCATTATTATTAAACTTTTAACATGACGACTTTTAGGAGGATGAAGAAATTATTTACTTTTCAAAACCTTTTAATAAATAGTCTATTGAATAAGACAGTCTCAAAGATGCCATTATTATTATTATTAAACTTTTAACAAAATGACGACTATTAGGAGGATGAAGAAAATTATTTACTTTTCAAAACCTTTTAATAAATAGTCTATTGAATAAGACAGTCTCAAAGATGCCATTATTATTATTATTATTAAACTTTTAACATGACGACTTTTAGGAGGATGAAGAAAATTATTTACTTTTCAAAACCTTTTAATAAATAGTCTATTGAATAAGACAGTCTCAAAGATGCCATTATTATTATTATTAACTTTTAAACAAAATGACGACTATTAGGAGGATAAAGATATGTACTCTTTTGACTAAAGTTCCAGTTATTATGAAAGCTTTAAAATGACTTTTGCATGAAGAATGCTATTAACAACCCGAGAGTTATTAAACTTTTTAAATGACTTTTGATTGAAAAAATTATTTTTTCTTAATATGACGATTTTTTGAATGAAGGAACGATTTTTACTACAGTGAGGCGATTTTTGAGGAAAATATTCTACTACTTTTCTTAATATGACGATTTTTTGAATGAAGGAACGATTTTTTACTACAACACTCTACTACCTACTACTGAAAAGATAAAAAAAAAGGCACATATCTGACCCTGTATTGCCCCTGCCTAATTCAAAATGGAAAACGCTTGCATAATGAGTATAAAAGACGAAAGTTTTAAACAGCCCGCCGCCAATTAGCGCATAAAAAAAAAAGACCGAAAAAAAAAAGTGGTAGGAAAAAAATATGTTCGTTTCGGAACACGACCCTCAGAACAAACCCGCACATACACACACTGGCACTCCATTAAGTGGGATGGGTCTCTTTCCCTCTCTCCCGTTACTAAGTGCCACCTGCTAAGCGTTGCAACTCCGTTAACAGGACGTAGCATTCGGGCTAGTTAGGCCACAGGGATAACTTGGTTACAATACATGCCATAGACTGCCTGGATCAACCTATGTGGAAACTTTTTATTTTATTTTATTTCATAACCATAATGATTCTGATAAACAACGATGATGATTCTTGACAACGATGATGATTCTTGCATTTTAATGATTTTTTTTTCTATTTATCAATTCATTAATTAATGTTTTTTTTAATAAGTGAGACTACTTCTTTCAGTTTTTTCTTTTACTAAATTCTTTGGAAGCTTGAAACTTCTTTCAGTTTTTTCTTTTACTAAATTCTTTGGAAGCTTGAAACTCAAGTCAATAGGGTTCAACTTCTGAGTATTAATAATAATAATTAATAATAATAATAATTCAATAGTGAATAGTGGTGATTATCATCATGAAAACTGATATTCCCTATGATTATGATAATCGTACGATGAAGTTGACAAGATTGATGATAACTGGATGATGATATAATGCTAAAGAAAGTTAGGTAGAAATGACATGACGAAGATGATAAAAATAATTCTAACGATAATGATGTTGATGATAATGATGGAGATTACAAAAGAAAAAAAGAAATGACGAGGGTGATACAAATGATAATGACAGCAAGCATACGACCATTAACATACACGAATGCCCGGTCATTCGTACTATATATATTCACAAGGGAAATTCCTCTTTAAAATAATTATTAAAAAAACGAGAGAATATGCGCTGCATTCCATAATCCATTAGTGTGTCGTGGGACTGTCTGTCCAAATGGGATAAGAACTCATTTATAACGAAGCGTCCGCTAGCGGCAAAAAACTTGGCGCACATAAACAAAGAGCTTGCTTCCTCATTCAGGATCATTAGCACACCAAGAATAAGATAATTCAGGCGCCACTCGCCACTACACGTTTGTATGTATCGATCAATTCGCCCCCTTTCTCTCTATTTGCCTTTCTTTCAATCTACTTGCCTTTCCTTTCTCTCGAATCTACTTGTCTCTCTCTCTATTCGCCTTTCTCTCTATAAAACCGCTTTATTTCTACCATTTGTATTCATTTCCGTTAAAAATACTCAATATGATCGTTTCATTCTCATAAAAGATTGTCAGATAATTGCTATGATCGTCATTTGTTATTCTATTGTTTGGCGAATTTTTTTTTTGTGCGACTTTTTAGTTTTTTATTCTTCAGATTTATATTCTGTTCCAATTGAATTCAACACAATTCACTGTTACACGTTTGTTTATTTGTATATCTATTTATTTATTTATTTTGCGGCTTATTTGATTTTTATTTAGCTCCCCTTACAATTGACATCTGATGCATCAAATTCTCGAAATTGCTTCGTTACTCACAGTTCTCTCTCTCTCAAAATAAAATTATATTTTCTTGTGAGAACTGAATCCATCTGTTGCGTGTGCCACGTCGTTTAAAAGAACCACTCACACACACGTGTATGAGACCATATATATATATTGGCATTAATATATATTTCTACCTCACACCGGGAACGAACCTGGGTCTCCAGAATGACAGGCCAAGGCGGTACCAACTGACCTAACAAAGATCTCGGAAGGTCGGTCGGTATCGCCTTGGCCTGCCTGTCAATCGGGAGGCCGAAGTTAGTTCCCGAAGTGAGTCGATTTTTTTTTTTTTTTTTTTTTTTTTTTTTTTTACTTATTTAATCATTTTTGGCCTGTTTATTTTACGTTTTGTGCTTTTAAAGGTGTCCTTTTAGTTGTTCTTTTTAATTTTGTAATCATTGTGCAACTTTTATTTTTAAATTCTAAATACTTAGCTTTATTGTAATTTATCTTATGTTATCTAGTTTGTACAGCCCCCGAAAATGTCATGAAATCATTACGAAACGTATATATATATAGAGAGAGAGAGAGCCTTGTTTCCTTTCCGTATGCCTTCCATTAGTTCCCTTTTCATTTTGTCTGAGCACCGTCGCAAGAGTAATTGGAAAGCCACCAATTCAACAAGAGTTACTTTACAAATTATGCACAGAGCAATAGCAATTTTGGAATCTGCATTCGTCGCTTTTAGCAATGCTTTAATTTCAAATCACACGAGCAAGAAAACAGGTGGTGTTGGAGCGGGGTTTTATGATGTAAGTAAACCATGCAGGAACACAGTCAATATTGCCACAATGCCTCAATTTAGGAGGCGCAGTTGAAGGAGGAAGGGAATGCAGACCCAGACACCGACTGCAGCTCTTGTTTTGTATAAAGAAGCAGGAACGCAAACAGAGGAGTTTGTAGCTAAGCAAAACATCGAAACTCAACGACCTACAAACAAGGAAAGTAAAACTACAGGCGCCGGTAACTTCTTGTTAGGATAATATCAAATCAGAAGTTCCTGCTGACCTACGAGGGGTTTGAGGCATTTTTAAATAGTGCTATCTTCAATTACGGCAGTGACAGTAATGAAATCGAAAAATTTATAGTCGTAGAAAAACGGAAAAAAAGCGCAACTCTATGGAGTTCAAGTACCATATTTGACTTTACGAAAAAAAAAAAGCAGAGAGTGTCGATCGTTTAGCAATAGGGAACGACGAAGGAAAAACGAATATTTATCATTTTAGGAACAGGATAACAAAAAATAAGTAATGACATCTTAAACGGTGACCAGGCGAGCTGGAATCGTTCCCAATAGAAATAGGTAATGTGGGCCAGTCTACGGAAAGCTCTGCCATGCCAGCTGGTCCGATGGAAATAGCAAAAACACAATCATTGCCAGGCGAGCTGGAATCGTCGTTCCTGGGAATCTTTCCATTAGATTTTACCCAATTTCCAGTGGAAATAAGCCCACAATCAGTTCCAGGAAGGTAAGCGAACACTCCAGGACCGATAGAAATAGACAATATGGGCCAGTCTACGGAAAGCTCTGCCATGCCAGCTGGTCCGGTGGAAATAGCAAAAACACAATCATTGCCAGGCGAGCTGGAATCGTCGTTCATGGGAATCTTTCCATTAGATTTTACCCAATTTCCAGTGGAAATAAGCCCACAATCAGTTCCAGGGAAGGTAGCGAACACTCCAGGACCGATAGAAATGAGACAATATTGGGCCAGTCTACGGAAAGCTCTGCCATGCCAGCTGGTCCGGTGGAAATAGCAAAAACACAATCATTGCTAGGCGAGCTGGAATCGTCGTTCATGGGAATCTTTCCATTAGATTTTACCCAATTTCCAGTGGAAATAAGCCCACAATCAGTTCCAGGGAAGGTAGCGAACACTCCAGGACCGATAGAAATAGACAATATGGGCCAGTCTACGGAAAGCTCTGCCATGCCAGCTGGTCCGGTGGAAATGGGAAATAGCAAAAACACAATCATTGCTAGGCGAGCTGGAATCGTCGTTCATGGGAATCTTTCCATTAGATTTTACCCAATTTCCAGTGGGAAAAGGCATACAACCAGTTCCAGGGGAGGTAGAGAACATTCCAGGACCGATAGAAATAGACAATATGGGCCAGTCTACGGAAAGCTCTGCCATGCCAGCTGGTCCGGTGGAAATAGCAAAAACACAATCATTGCCAGGCGAGCTGGAATCGTCGTTCATGGGAATCTTTCCATTAGATTTTACCCAATTTCCAGTGGGAAAAGGCATACAACCAGTTCCAGGGAAGGTAGTGAACATTCCAGACCGATAGAAATAGACAATATGGGCCAGTCCCCTAAAACGGAAAAGCTCTGCCATGCCAGCTGGTCCGGTGGAAAATAGCAAAAACACAATCATTGCCCCAGGCGAGCTGGAAATCGTCGTTCATGGGAATCTTTCCATTAGATTTTACCCAATTTCCAGTGGGAAAAAAGGCATAACAACCAGTTCCAGGGGAGTAGAGAAACATTCCAGGACCGATAGAAATAGACAATATGGGCCAGTCTACGGAAAGCTCTGCCATGCCCAGCTGGTTTCCGGTGGAAATAGCAAAAACACATCATTGCTAGGGGCGAGCTGGAATCGTCGTTTCATGGTAATCTTTCCATTAGATTTTAAACCCCACCCTTTCCAGTGGGAAAAGGCATACAACCAGTTCCAGGGGAGGTAGAGAACATTTCCAGGACCGATATTCATAGACAATATGGGCCAGTCTAAACGGAAAGCCCTCTTGCCAATGCCAGCTGGGTCCCGGTGGAAATAGCAAAAAAAACAACAATTCATCTGCCCCCAGGCGAGCTGGAATCGTCGTTCATGGGATCTTTCCATTAGATTTTTTACCCAATTTCCAGTGGGAAAAGGCATACACCAGTTCCAGGGGGAGGTAGAGAAACATTCCAGGACCGTAGAATAGACAATATGGGCCAGGTCTACGGAAAGCCCCCTCTGCCCATGCCAGGCTGGTCCGGTGGAAATAGCAAAAAACACAATCATTGCAGGCGAGCTGGAAATCGTCGTTCATGGGGAATCTTCCCCATTAGATTTTACCCAATTTCCCAAGTGGGAAAAGGGGCATACAACCAGTTTTTTCCAGGGGAGGTAGCGAACATTCCAGACCGATATAAATAGACAATATGGGCCAGTCCTACGGAAAGCTCTGCCTGCCAGCTGGTCCGGTGGGGAAATAGCAAAAACACAATCATTGCTAGGTAGCTGTAATCGTCCCTAGAAATTTTGAAACAGTGGGGGAAATTGAAAACTTTCCATTAGATTTTACCCAATTTCCCAGTGAAAATAGACACACAACCAGTTCCAGGGAAGGCAGAGAACACTCCGGGACCGATAGAATGGAAAAGAACTGCCCCGAGCCGGGCCAGTAAAAAAAAGGTTCAGTAAAATATTAATCCCCAAAAAAGACAATATTTATGTAAAACTGTTGGTATGGGTAAACATCAGAAACGAAAAAGATATAAAAATGAAAAATAAAATTATCAAAAAATGCCATGGAGTTACGGGGTGGTAACAACAACACTAGAACATATGATACCTATTTTGATAATACTGAAGATAATTACAATATCATTAAAGTTAATGATATTTTTGTTTAATAATGAAAAAATATGACACTATTTATAATATTTAAATTTATAAAACAATCTATTGTAAATAAATCATGCCCGATAGTGTCGTGTGCAGATAAATATTTTAACAATACATCAAAAGTTTTTTGTAATTATCGAATTCAGTTTGAATTTCATATATTCTTCATGTTATAGGTCTAATTTTGCTGGTGAAAATAATAAATTTAGGGATATTCTTTTAAAAGAAAATTGTATTCCCATACATATTGACATAAATAAATTCTCTCATATGAGTGATATTTTTAATTGTATATTTTTTATATATATTTACATGGATTACATGGGAGTGAATAAACCAAACTGATTTATTTAATAACTAAAAGATTTTTTTCAGGGAAAAAAAATTGAATTGCAATTGAATCTGTCCTTAAATACAAGAAAAAACAAAAAACAAAATATAGGTGGAGTGATTACTGTAATAAAATTCTTAAAACAAGCTTTAATTGTTATATTTTTTTTCCTTTTTTATCTTCAATAACAAAATAAAATACAGAAACCCAATTTTCAATTATACCAAGTTTGTTTTGGTTTTTTGGAAGTCTCAAAAGATAAGCAATATATATACATTATGAAAATATAAATGTTTTGTGGAATTCATGCAATTTTGTATATATTATTTCACTTAATTGCAGGAGTTTGTAGCTAAGCAAAACATCGAAACTCAGACCTACAAACAACGAAAAAAATAGAACTGCAAACGAATACTTCCTCGTAGGAGAATATCCAAACTCAGAAATTCCTGCTGACCTACGAGGGGTTTGAGACATTTTTTAATAGGTCTATCTTCAATAACGACAGTGACAGTAATGAAACCGGAAAATTTATAGTCATATGTGTGTGTATATATATATATATATATATATATATATGAGTCATATCACATTACCGTGATTCATATACATATATCGAGCTATAAATGACTGTAGAAAAAGCGCAACTCTATGGAGTCCCCTAAACAGTATTTGATCTGGAAACACTGCCTGTCCACGTGGTGGTGGAGTTATTGTTGTTGATACATTACGACGATGCCAGAGGGAAAAATATCGTTCCATAACAAGCAAAATAAAAACAACATCAAAGCAAATAATTGAAAAGTAACTAGGACAGTGGACGTTATGGATGACAGATAGATTCTGCACAAAAATTGCATTTTTTACCTATTAAAATACTTCAGATCGCTTTCATCTTTCGCTTGGCAACATTACACACATCTAGGATGCAAGGGTAGAGCATGAATGCAATATTAGGTCCAATTGACGCCACTTACCACTACTATCTCTCTCTCTCTCTCTCTCTCTCCTCTCTCTCTCTCTCTGACAAGCATTGTGCTGTTGATATAACCCAAATAATTGAAGAAAAAAATGTAAAAATATATAAATGTATATGAAGGGTTACTATCGACATAATCATTAAAAAAAACTGTTTTTTCTCCCAATGTGTAAGGAGATTTATTCGTTGTACATAAAACCCTTTCTTCTTTTGACGCTCTAAAATTTATAAATAATAGGATACAACAATGGCCCTGCGAATTATTGCTCTTACAAATCATCAGATTTTTCTTTTGACAAGCCATAATAATGGTATGCAATAAAGTTGATTCCAAGTTATGAAACCTACATCATCCACGATGCATGTCCGAAAAATAAGGTGAGGTTTCATATATATATATGTCACTTAGAAATTCTATACAGTTTACTTTTATTTAGTATATATCTTATATAATATGTATATATATATTAACAAGGTAAGATTGGACACGAAACGAAGGCGGCCTAGACCCCACACCCACTACACAGCCAGGCTCGCTCTCTCTTTCTCTCCCTCCCGACAATCACCCCATCTCTCTCCCCCCCCCCCCCCCCCCCCTTCCCCCCCCCCCTCTCTCTCTCTCTCCACCTCTTTCTCCATCCTAACAAACATTTGTACTTTTGTTTATTGAGTGAACATATGAAAACCATGTTATTGGCCAGAGAAACAAGTTCTGTTATTTATCAGTGAGCCTCATAAAGCATGTACATTTCTCACTTAGACTAAATAGAAGCCAATACACCCAGGTGCATCCATCTGATTATTTACTTTTCTTTTATCAGATATGTCCAGAAATACGGACATATATAATATTTTAGTAAAAATGTTCGAAAGTCATAATGGGAATTCTAAGCATTTATTTATAGAAAATGTAATTACATAATAATTCGGTAAATACATAGTCTCGTAGCATTCAATGTCAAGCAAGGCCAATCTCTAACACTAAGGAAAAAAAAAAGGAAAAAGGAGGAATTCACCCACACTGGGAGGTAAGGATTTCTCTCCCCCCCACCCTGAGAACTTCCCGTACACTCTCGCAATGCAAGGCGCCTCTCTGCATATTTTAAAATTGTGGCCGCTCTGTGTCACTAAGGAAATTATGCTTATATAAGCAATGTTCTCATACATAGAAAAATACACACCTACGTTTTAAACAAAGACGAATGCATACGTCTATTACAAACTTGCGTGAATAAAGAAAACACGTCACTATGGAGAAAAGACAAGAAAAATTATTGACTTCTTGAACCAATCCCATTTCCCTGAAATACTTAAACAAAAACCCACTTTTGATAAACACTCACCACTCCAAAATGGGAACAAAAGGAACTCGAAATTCTTCGTAAAAACGCGTAAATCTCGCCGGCACAATACAAATGCGGCTGGTGGGCAACACTCCCTTACAAACAACATTCCCTTACATAGTCCCGGGACTGCAAACTTCTTAGATTGCCAGTTGGCAACTGCCAACCGCACTAACTGAGGGGGCCAGATTCAACGATGTGTTTCGGCACTATTGCCAAACCGAGCCAAGCACGAATGCAACATAATAAGACATATCCTTGATTTTCTCTTTACATATTAAACGCATCTAAAATCTGAAAGCACCAGCGTATTCAGGGTGATTTTATTGTTTAATAACACAAGATTTTATTTTACCCTGAGCTCATGAATTATGCAAAAACCAATGATGAATAAAAACAGGTATAAAGAATCAAATGTCCCTCCCTTCACTTCTACTCGTTGAAATTCCTTTGTATTTTAACTTATTGATTCAGGAAAAGATTCATTAATTGTACATTTAATACCGAATCCTTAGGTATGACCAAAACTTTCCTATCTTTTGAAAAACGTGAGATAAATGAAGAAATGTAAACATATTGCTAGTTTTCTAAGCTACAAACGAAAAATATGACCCACTGAGCGGGCATTCTGCCGCCCGCTACAAACAGTTTCTTCTCTCTCTCTCTCTCTCCTCTCTCTCTCTCTCTCTTTCTACACGACTAAAATCTTAGGACAGATAATTACTGGCAATCATTCACACATCTTACTTTATTGTCTTCACCTTGCTAGCCCTGTTTTCGTTTCATCATTTTCACTGTCGGATGAATTTTCAACAATGATTGTTGTGTAAGGATCTTGTACATAACTTTCATTTAGGGTATTGTTTCATGAATGAAAGTTTGTGCGTTCTACATCTAACCTTTTGTTCTGTAACGTTCCAGCACATTTTTTTATGTTTCAGTGGGAAAAATGTCTATAAACTACAAGTGCGTACTTATCGTATTTCATTTGCGCTATAGTTGGGTGCGAAAATCAAACGACAACAATTCACGGCCGATGCTAAGTTGACTTAGAAAGGATTAAAGCCCTTTTAGTCCATGCGTTGAAAGACCAAAATTCCGTGTAAATGAACGCCCAGCCAGCCACGCGTTCCCTTGCTTAGCGACCCAGCCAAGTGATTGGCGAATTCCTGCTTTAGATATACAAAATCAGGAAAATTATGATAAGAAGGGTTTCGGGAGGGAGTGTTTTTGTTTGGGTAAGGTCACTCTAGCTTCTACAATAAACTGGAGTAAATACTTTCTTATAAACTCCAATAAACTTGGTTGTTTGTTGGTTGTGATAAGTCCCCCATCATCAAGGAGGCGTTTTTTATGGATGTAAGTGCCTTCTTATAGAAAATTGTAGCGCTCTCTAGGCATCACGATTTTATTTTTCTAATATTTTCGTTACCATGCTGTTTGTCTTTTATTATAGTTATTAGTGCCTGTCTCATAAGAAATTATTGATTGATTTTCACTGCGTATTGCCGTCTGTCAGGTAACCGACAGCCAGGAACTGTTACTGTATTTGTATTCATGTGAAAACCTTGAATATTAATATATCAAGGCATTTGACCGGTTATTTTTTTAATCCACGTGATTATTACGATAAAACGCATCACATCTATTCGATTATATATCCTGTTTTATTAAATTTTCATTTTTAATATTTATAATTCCCCTAAGCCTATTAACCTTCCTAGCATATTTTTATGCTATATGTTCACAGTACCTTGTTTTTTAATGCTTTTATTAATTTCTGAGATTCTGTCAGCCTTTACCTAATAGGATCACTTGGGATGAAAATGAGTATATAAATACTATTTTTCCCTATTTTTTTACGGCATATATAGTTTGCAAAACTTTCATTCGGTGCCCAAATATACACAATAAATATAAAATTGTATTTTTGGTTATATCATCTTTTTTCAGTAATCTTAGAATGTGTTCAATTTTAAATGGATATAATTTCCCCATTATTTTTTATATTATTATGTTATTCTTGTTATCTTGTTTATTCCTGTTTTGTTTGGGCGTTCATAAACAACATTGTTTCGTGGCTTGTTTTTCCTGTTATGCGTAGGGATTAATAGCTAAAATACAGTTACTTCATTAACATAAATCTTAACATAATTCTGGAGGAGTTGCTAAGTTTAGACGGGAATGCATCGAACCAAACAGACCTTCGTAGAATTCGTGAAAGGCTAAATTCGTTTGAAAGTGTTGGTCACCAGTATAGTGACATAAAACGTTTTGGTGCATGTGAGTATTGCCATCAATTGGATAAAACTTAGGATTATTTTTACCAACATATTTCAACGCTTTGTGTGCTTCTGTGTATGTGAGCCTTTTCTGAATGTGGGGAACTGTAACCTGTGGGATTGACGACTGTCAGGATGGGTGATCGGCGGTGTGAAATCAAATAGAATTATTGAAGGCTTGGCAAGTTGAAGGGGAAAGGTTACGGGACCCCGTGCCACTGTATCTATCGCCTAGTGGCCGGAAAGCAGCCCAAACTGAGGAGTCTGTGTTTACGTCCTAAAGACAATGGTTGCACCTCACGATACCGGAGATTTGGTCAGGTCACTTGTCCGTGTGCCAGGAAGTGGATCCAACAGGGCAGCTGGATCAGAATGCCTCGACTTGGGACGGGCCTCATCCCTTGCGGCTTCAGTTCCAGTTCCAACAACGCTGCCTGCTGCACTGACAACCCTGAAAGTTATCAGGCAGCCCCCTGCATCTGTGAGCAAGAAGCTTGGTGGCCATGTTGGTGCTAAAGCTGGTATTCTACCTACCAAACCAGAGGATCGCAAACGCCAACTCTCTGAAGTGTCGCCTGGAAGTGAGGCAGCTGCACCTAAGAGGCCGAGATTGCTCACTGTAAGACAGGCAAGTCCGCTGGTGGTGCCTGGACAACCAGTCATTGGACCTGTTATGGTTGTCTCTCTACAACCACAGACACCACCAAGCACACCCACAATCAACTTCAGTGGATCAACATCTCTGTCCCAGCTCATACAGGAGCGTGACATTTTGAGGAAAGAGAATCAAGAACTCCAGAAGAGACTCTCTCTCTTCCATCAACTTTTCAGGGACAAGAAGAGGTTGACTTCTGTTATCAAACAACTTAGTGTTAATGTACCTTAAATTTGAAAAAGTCGTTGTCACGTTAATGTACCATAATTCTGAAAAAGTCGTATGATTACGTTAATTATTTTTTACATGTTATATTCTCATGTTAGATCATGTTTTAGTTTCTATTGGACTTTCAAATTATTGTATTCATGTGCTTTACTAATGCCTTTGTAATACTTACTGCAGTATTAAAAATACCTTAATTAAAATGGGAATTTCTTATCTTTTACATTGCTCGGTCAGCTACAGACCAAACACTGAACATTAAAGCTTACTTTATATATGATTTGTAGGGGTGGATTGGTTGGATTCT
>NC_061087.1:62111786-62119286 GCF_015104395.2 Macrobrachium nipponense | reverse complement strand
TGACACAAACATTTACTACAAATTGATGAAAAAATCCCCTCCAAAATGTCCCCACAAATTTTTATAGAAAAATAAGACTAATTGGCTAATACCAAATGAGCACTGAACTATTGGAGAAATTCAAAGCAATTAACCCAAAACTACCTTACTTTTTTGTCCTTCTCAAAACTCACAAGCTCAATCTTCCATTTAGACCCATCATCTCATGTGGCCGGAGTTTTCAATTATAAAATCTCTAAATGGTTAGCTAGCCTCCTTTCCTCTTTTTTAGGCACTCCTTCTCCCAGTCACATTAAATATTTGGAAGATATTTTTCACAAATTCAGAGAAGGAGATATACCATTTCACAACATAAAACTTTTAAGCCTTGATGTAGGTCCCTTATTCACAAAAGTACCAGTTCAGGACGTTCTACAGTTTTTGAGGGAAAAAATAGCTCCCTATCAAAATCATTTCCCACTGGCTCTTGACAAAATAAGAAAGTTAGTTGAATTATGAGTATCTAATAATGTATTTTCATTTGGGGATGTTACGGCCTCTGAGAGAGGTCCATTTCAGGTTCGATATGAAATAATAAAAAAAAATATTTTAACACCAACAGTTGAAACTGGGGATACGAATATAGAAAGAAACACTAACACAACGAAGGTTTATTTACAAGCTTACTAACATAGGTAAATGCAGAATGGTATCTCCTATCTACATAAAAAGATAGAACCTTACACTGCATGTACTGGGGAACACTGAGGCACTTCAAATACTTGCTAGTCAATTTGGCAACTCGAAGCGATGGCTTCTCAAAAGGAAAACGGTGATTGCAGACGTCCTCTTGACTCTGTATTGCAGAAACTAGTCTACTTGTAAGGCAGGAACTCCCCAAAACCTCTAGCAGGACCTTTTCTTCTCTGAAGTCTGCTCGAGGTCGAGATAACACGGACGTCCACTCCTGAAGACGACTAGACCAGTATCCAACAACTCTCGAGCAACTTTTTTTTTCTGATCCTTCGTCGGTCCCTTTCTCTCTTATCTCTCACGGATGATCTCTGCTGCTGCTGATCTCTCACTGATAATCTGATCTGTGGCTCTTACTGAGGATATCTCTCTGTGACTAACTGGAGTCTCTCTTTTACGATCTCTGCTTTCTCCAACTTCGACCGTCGTATTTATACGGCACTCAGGGGGCGGAGCCTACGGCAAATGTCACAGACTCCCGAGTTTTCCGGAACTTCTTAGATGAATCTAGACGAGGTATTGCATCAGAAATCACGGCGTTTCTCACGTCCTGACGGCACCCGACGGGTTCCACAACACTCCTGCCGATTCTAGAACCATCATGATAACAGGCACCTCCAACACAATGCGCTAACACCTCCTTGCTGCCAAACTTCTCAAAAATGCGTTCTTCCTTTATCTTTCTTTGCTAGGAAGCAATTGCCATCACAGGGGACTCATTCTATAAGTAAAATTCGGGTTTATCATGGGTAACCCTTTAAGTCCTGTTTTAACCAATCTGTATATGGAATACTTTGAAACTATATTAATAAAATAATACAATAAAACCAAAAACCATGCTATGGATCAGATATATAGATGATATTCTTACATTTTGGGGCAATTTTAACGAATTCCTTTCAAAATTAAACGCATTAGTGCCCAGCACCAAATTTAAGTTGAATGGGAACCAGACAACAGATTTCCTTTTCTTGATGTTTTAATAATTAGATACATGACAGAATACAAATTTACCATATAAAGAAAACCAACATTCTCACTTTCTTACATTCACTACTTAGTTATCATGACATTTCTATTAAGATAGGCATAGCCAGTAACCTATTCTTCAGAGCACTACGAATTTGTTCCCTAGATGTCCTGGAAAAGGAATTTGAACTAATTCGTAAGCAGCGTTCACCTTTAAGGTATCCTGACCATATAATTGAGAAAGTGATTTATAAAGCGAGCATAATTTTCTAGCAACCTCCTCAAGACAAGACCAGAGAGACACCTAACAATAAAATAAAGATCCCACACCTGCATAGGAGTAAGACAGTGACCCAGGCCCTCAGAAAATCAAAACTTTTTGCCCAAATACCCTAGCCAAATCCCTGATTAACGTCCGACTGTCACGTAAGTGTAAATAATTTTGTTTGTACTTTCAAATCAGCCTTGGTCAAGTCTAATATTTTCTTTCCTTTTCATTGTTAAATATTAGCATTCATTGTTGGTTGTTTATATTATGTTAAATATTTTGAAAGTGTTATTGTTGCTTCTTCCTCTAGTAGCTAATTATAGGACAACCCTATTGATGCTTTTTGTTATTGTTTACTTTCATCAGAGTGTGAATGTTGAGCTGGAAAAGCACGTCGCCTTCCCAGGGCAGTTTGGGCCGTATCGTCATCCCAGATGGACTAAGTGCAGCAGCTATCATGGAATATTTTATTTTAGACAACATTACATTGTTTTGGGAGATTTTCTTCTCTATATTCCTTTGAGAGTTTTAACCTGCCAGTGTATGAAGAGCCACCCACAGCGTACTTGATTACAGCTTTCGCCCAGCAGCCTTGCAGGGACTTTTGTCACTTGCTTTTTTACCCGTCAGAGAAGTCTGCGGGTAGATGGGGCTGGTGCTGGATCCCAGCTCTGTAGGAGAGGCTTCTGCCATGCCCCGGTGTACTGAGGGTCTTAGTACTGCTTCACACGTCTAGGATGTCGAGACTCGTGAGGGGTCACATAGGGAAGCTAACACCAGGTAAATTGTCAACCTTTATATTTTCCTTTGGCAGACGTCTGGTGTTTATTGGTCTGACCTGGTGTTTAGTAACTCCCTTGATGTAGAAGACTGGTGATCTCCAGCAACTCCATGGACACTTATCTTCATCCTCCAAAGGAATTAGTAGGCTGGTTATGCATTAACATGAGCGTATAGGATCTGTATATACTCATATTGATATAATGTTATAGTTTTTGGTGGTTTACCCTATTGTTTTTATAATTTGTGGTCGTTCGCAAATTTAGATTTATTAGTTAGGTAGGTAATTTTAAGGTCTTCTCTCTTTTATTGAACTCCTTGCTTCCTTCTAGATCTCCTTAGCTTCAGGCTAGTGTATTGATTTTGGGCCCATTCTATTAGAGCTATTTATTTACTGTATACTGTGTTATCTATTTCTCTTACTGGTTTATGGTTTAGCTTTTTAGTTTAAGGTGAACCTTGCGTTGAAGACATGCTACCCTGTCCACTGGTCATATAATTACCATATAGCCATATGCATTCCTTTTTTTTTTTACTTGCACAAGGTTGATTTACAGTGCTGTGTTTTGTTTTTATAAATATTGTTAGTTTTCTTGGTGTTTGTTAACCACATTTCCATTATCACTGCCTACGATCCCTCAATAACATGTTGATAAGAATCTGCAGAATGGCCTCCTAGGGGTCGTAACAGAGTGGCAACAGTGACAAGATCGTACGCAGGTGCATGCAGTGTTTGTGTTTATGGCAAAGCACTAAGTTAATTTGTTAATATTTATTTAGTTTTGTTCATTTAAATTAAATATATAAAATATATATTATAATAATATTAATATATATATATAAAATAATTATAGAGAATATATATATATATATATTATATATATAATATATAATTATATAATTTTATAAATATATATAGATTTATAAAAATATATAAATATATATTATATAAAGTTATATATCTTATAATATATATATTTATATATATATAGATAATTATATAGATATATATATAATATAAAAATTATATATATATATATATATATAATAATAATTATAATATAATATATAATGTGTGTGTATATATATATATATCTATATATATAGTGTGTATATATATATATATATATATATATATATATTAATATATATATATATAAGATATAAATATGTATATATATAAATATGTGTATATATATATATATATATATATATATATATATATATATATATATCTATATATATAATAATATATATATATATATATTGTATTATCCTCCCATCCTTATTTGTCCATAATCCTAGAGAACCTTAGTTTCAATCCTGGTGGGTTTTTGGGATGAGGGGATTTCATTATTTGCACATCCTAAGTAAAAATTACCTAATCTAGTGCGCACTTTGGTTGGGTGTTGCTTATAAGTCCACAGATACTAGGGCTCATTTGTTAAAACTAGTGGAGGCAAAGGTAGCCTTAGGTTTGGCTGAAGGGGAAGATTTGGCTCCAGTATTGAAAGTGATGCGGACATGGACAGTGCTTCCAAAGTAGATGGTGTTAGTATAAATCCAGGTTTGTCTCTGTTTGAGGACCCACCTCTTGTACAACGTATCTATAAGGACCCAGCCAATTTTCTTGAGCCGAACAAATCTACTAACCTCTTTCTTGCTAGTGATCTTGTGGTAAATATTACTGATCCTTGTCGTTCAAGCATGAGCCAGGAGGAGAGAGAATATAATTTAATTTGTAAACATATCGAGTCGTTGAAACTGGAACATGAGGAAAATGAACGAGACAGGAAGCATTAGTTGGAGATGGCTAAGGTAAAGTTGGACCTGGCTAGGATCCAGGGTGGGTCCAACCACGTTAGTACCCCTAGTAATTTTTGCCAAGATGGTTTTAATATTGGGGTGCCCTCAAATTAGTACCCATTTTTTATGAAAGCAAAGTGCCAGAATCTTTCAAAGTTTTTGAAAGGGTTGCATCCCGGTTGGAATGGCCCACTGAAATGTGGACAGTGCTTATCCAGTGTAGGTTAATGGGCAAAGCCATTAGGGTGTATAATGCTTTAGAAGATGGAATGGCTAGAGACTATGCTAAGGTTAAGGCTTTAGTTCTTAGGGCCTATAATTTAGTCCTTAGAACTGTAAATAAACCTCCTACTATGACTTTTGTTGAATATACTCGTCTCAAGGAAGAACAATTTGACGACTGGCTTAAGAGTCTGCAGGTTGTTTCTTTCTCCTGGAAGAGTTTAAGAAGGTTTGTGGTAGGGAGCTAAAAATACATCTGGAGGAGGTGAAAGTAGTGAATCTTGCCAAGGCAGCCCAGGTCTCCGATGAATTTGTACTAACTCATAAAGCTGGTTCTGGCAATTTTGGGTCGTCCAGTTCCACCTCTCAGTCCTCTAGATAAAATAATTTTTGTACAAAGGTTAGTAATGGTGGGGTATTTAATAGAGACAGTAATGTGACATGGAAGGTCTCTGGTGGAGCGCTCACTAGAGTCTTTTCCAATAGGGAAAAGACAGACTTAGCCAAAGCTAACCCTCTCCATGGTAATTGTTATTGGTGCAATAAACCAAGGCACAGGCAGGCCCAATGTAAAGCCATGAGGAGATATTTGTTAAGGAATAGAAGTGACAATAATAGGGCTCCTGTATCTTTGATTGGTAAGATGAGTGAGGGAAACCTAACAGTAATCTAGTTGGTGACAAAAAGGACTCTGAATGGGGGTCTGACTACCCTGTTGATCGGTCAAATCCTAATTTGTGACTCTTTAATAAGTTTGTGTGGGAAGGAAAAATAAAGACCCCTTCAGGTTATCTAGATGTGAAATTTTTGTGAGATACTGGGTCAGCTAGATCCCTGGTATGAGCAGACTCAATAAAGAATTTGGTTCCTGTTTCAGGTGAATATGTAGTCCTGTGTGGGTTTCCAGACACCTTAGTATCTGCCCCTTTAATACAGGAGGAAGTAGCTTTCCTAGGCTACAATAAAATTGTTGAATTAGCCGTGGTAGAGAGTCTGCCAGTACCAGGAATTGACGGTATCTCAAGTAATGATATATGTAATAATGTGAAGGGTCATGAAGTTTTCCTAATAGTTTTGATCACTGTTTTGGTTTTCTGTATATGGTAAATTTGTATTCTGTCGTGTCTCTGATTATTAAAACATCAAGAAAAGGAATTTTGTTGTCTATTTCTCATTCAACTTTAAATTTTATGCTGGGCACTAATGCGTTTAATTTTGAAAGGAATTTATTAAAATTTCCCCACCTATTATCAAATGTTAGAATATCATGAGATGTTTTAATAATCAGAGACACGACAGAATACAAATTTACCATATACGGAAAACCCACGTTCTCATTTTCATATATTCACTAGTTTAGCTATCACAACATTGCTATCAAGATAGGTGTAGCCAGCAACCTGTTCTTAGGAGCTTTACGAATTTGTTCCTCAGATTTTCTGGAAAAAGAATTTGAACTAATTCATAAGCAACTTTTGTCTTTAAAGTATCCTGACCATATAATTGAGAAAGCAATTCACAAAGGAAACGTAATTTTCTACCGACCCCCTAAAGACAAGACGAGAGATACACCCAACAATAAAATAAAAATTCCACACCTGGACACGATTAACAAGGTGACTCAGACCCTCAGAAAATCTAAAACTTTTGCATTTACTTACCCAAAAACCTTAACATCCAACAAAAGACATCCCCAAGGTCACTGAGGTTTATCAAATCCCATGCCAGGACTGACCAACCTTACATCGGATTTATAGGTAAATTACTTCCCCAGAGACTATTACAACACAAACGATCAGTTAGGCATGGACAACAGAGCTCAGCTATTTTCAACCATATAAATGGACATAACCATAGAATAAACTGGAATTTTTCACGTATAATTTATAGCAGCAACTGCCGGTACAAGAGTCAAATGATGGAATCGGCCTTAATAAAAGAGAGGCAGGTAATGAACATCTCAAAAGGAGTATGGGATTCAGATAACGATCGACAAGATTTTCATTCAACCAACGCTTATGAAGATTAGGAATATTTATCAGTGGGGGTGAACCCTAAATTGTCTTGCCTGTGGATGGACCTCTTGGTATAAATACCCACCTTTTTCTGTAAAATTTTGTCATTCATCTACCTGAAGAGGGAGACAGCAGTCTCTGAAATATAGTATTTTTCTCTCTATATTTTGGTGTTTTTATGGGCTCCTTTTATTAGATGGAATTCTGTTGTAACAGAACATTTTTACCAGTCATATATATACATATATATATATATATATATATATATATATATATATATATATATATATATATATATATATATATATATAAAAGTTTTTTTTTTGCCACAAAGGAAAAAAAAAATGAAAAAGCGAGATAGCCGAGTACTTTCGGTCCTATTCGGACCCTTTACTGAGACAAACTGATTTTACAAAGAACACCATAGTCAAAAGAAGGTTAATTAATACAAACTGACACTACCAGATTAGCCATAATGGCGATTTTCACTCTACAGAGAGGAGGAGTCACCATAGGCTAGCCACACCTTGAAGGATACCCGCGGTAAACAAGTGATTCTTCCAGAAAAACAGTACATTTTGAAAACAACACGGGAGCATATACAATTTATTATCATGAATTTTTACACAAATTTTCCCAACAAAAATTATTATTAATGAAAAGACGAAAGAAAATATAAATATATATATATCGAGCAGAGAAAGAGAG
>NC_061087.1:62094286-62101786 GCF_015104395.2 Macrobrachium nipponense | reverse complement strand
TCCACCTCAAATATTGCCTGACATTGGCTGCAGGCATAATTCCAAAGAAAATGTGGAATCCCAATAAATGCGCCATGTCCATGAGGTTGCAGCCCCACCAGCAATATGACAACATCGTCTGCAGTTCCTCATGGCAGTACAAAGCATAATCCGCCATCTCTGCAACGAGGTATTTAGCAATTCCTACGTCAGGAAGAGCTGAATGAACCCCAGTGCAGTGAGAGGCACAGGGACGGCCAGTCCAGGTGCTGCCGTGAATGGGTGCATGTTAAGGTGGGATGGGGTCCTCCAACCACCCCTCATCACTTTTGGACGAACGGCCTTCCCTCACTTTCACCATCACTTTCTGTCTCCTCCCCACCAGCCACAATCAGTGCCTCCTCCTCCTCCTCAGACTCTCCCTCATAGGCACTGAAACCACTGAACTCCAGTTCACTTTCAGGCTGTGGCCCCCGTATGGACATTGGGGGCAAATACTCATCAATGACATCGGGCGTGATGTTCTCGTCACTAGATGACCAACTGCCATCAAAATTAGGACTTTCCACCTGCTCTCGATCGAGCTCCAACAAGTACTCATCAATGTCCTTTTGTTGGAGGCCTCCCAAATGCTTATGAATGTCCCTCAGGACGGACACCCCAATGCTTCCTAGGGGTCGTAAAAAGCACAGGATGTGGTCCTTGGTTCCTTTCGGCCACATGTGGCCACACAACATGGCACTGAAAAGCTGGGTCACCTTGGGTGCTTGGTCTCTATCCAGCATCCAAATCTAAAACTCACCTCACACGCTCACTACCTACGGTCCTGACGACGTTGGGACATCTCTGCAAACGTCCTGTTGCATCAAAAATATGCTAACACTCGCAAAAGTTCTGCAAAACACGAATGCGTCAAAAAATCGCTCTCCGACAATGTGTTGCTGATGCTTTGTAGTGTGAAAAGAAAGAAATTCACGCATACGCGACTGGGTAACGCTTGTAAACAAAACAACAGTGTGATCCGTGAACTCCCAGCATCCCTCAAGGGGCATGATTTAAAATCTTTCGCAAACTAGGTCTATAACTATTTTTCTACGAATATTTAAAAGAAAACTTTTTGTAGTTGACGTACAGTACGTCCACTTGGCACCCGACAGGTCTCTATCCAGCATCCAAATCTGAAACTCACCTCACACGCTCACTACCTACGGTCCTGACGACGTTGGGACATCTCTGCAAACGTCCTGTTGCATCAAAAATATGCTAACACTCGCAAAAGTTCTGCAAAACACGAATGCGTCAAAAAATCGCTCTCCGGCAATGTGTTGCTGATGTTTTGTAGTGTGAAAAGAAAGAAATTCACGCATATGCGACTGGGTAACGCTTGTAAACAAAACAACAGTGTGATCCGTGAACTCCCAGCATCCCTCAAGGGGCATGATTTAAAATCTTTCGCAAACTAGGTCTATAACTATTTTTCTGCGAATATTTAAAAGAAAACTTTTTGTAGTCGACGTACAATACGTCTAGTCGGCTTTTAAGGGTTAAGATCTTTGTACTTGAATAACGATCCGATGGTAAGAAGATTAATAGGTATCAAGAGAACATTAATGGCTCCAAACTTATTTTGGGTGTTCTGCAAAACGTTTTTCCTAAAAGTATCATCTTACAAATAAAATAGGAAGTTGAGCATAAAAATTTAGTTTAGGAACATTATAAATTGTGGTACTTTTCTAGAAGCATGCGAAGTATCTTCAGACCAATTCAGATAGGAAGTAGTTTTTTTTTTAAATATATGTATAAAAAGATGATCTCATCTTGGAATAGAAACCAATCAGAAGTTAGTGTTAGAGCCCTGTGGAGGAGAGTAAAACAGAATTAGTTTAAAGTTAAAAGAACAAAAACAATAAAAATTTTACCCTAAGCCGTTCAAAGTTCTTTTTCTAGAAATTGTCGTGTTAAAAATGTTATTTTAACGTAGAAGAAGGATGTCTAGAAAAGGAAGTTGATACTTTTCTTTCTCCATGGTAAACTTAACATTCGGATATTGCAATATTTAGAAACTTATAAGGTCTTCTGGCTAAGACAGTTCCTTTAGAGTTTTAAAATTAGTGTTTAAAAAAAAATTAGGTGTGTTGGGTCTGTAGTTTTCTGAAAGTTATGTGACATTTCAAATAAGTGATTTTGTAAATCACCAAGGTGGAACTATTTATATAATTTTAAAGAAGCTTTTTCCTGAACACGACAAAGTTTTTGGTGGTTCTAACCGCACATATTTTTTACTCTTTTTAAGACTGGCTGTGCTGGAAACAGCCTTTATTTTCAACGATGAATTATCCAAGCAGGTTGACAGCGTGGGGATGGGAAGTCCTCTCGGTCCTACTTTTGCCAACACTTTAATGTGCTCCCTGGGGGAACAATTCTTAGATGACTGTCCCATAGCCTCCCTTATCAATTAAAAATTCCCCTTCGGGTAACATATATGAAAATATATTACCTCTGAGGTAGAGCAAATTAGATATGAAAGGACATTTGTAGCTTAATGTGTATATATGAATCACGGTAACGTTATAAGATTGATAATATGGCTACCTGCGACAAAAGCACTAAAAAGTTATTAAGGTTGAGGTGGGTTGATGCTGACTCTAAATCAACAAATGCCTGAGTGCGACAGGAATTTGTAGGTTAGAGGAGGTGTTAACTTTTACCTCTCGTAATAGCCCTATGGGTAAAAGAGCTTCACTATACGTCCTGAATTCCTAATTCCGTGGGTCCATGCCAACGAGCCAGCAAATTTCGTATCAACAAAAAAATTCCCCTTCCATTAACTTATATGAAAATAATATATTGATATCAAGGTAGAGCAAATTATATATTAAAGGACATGTGCAGCTTAATGTGTATATATGAATCAAGGTGATGTAATAAGACTCATAGTAAGGCTACACGCTCCAAAACACTACAAAGTTATCAAGGTCGAGGTGGGCTGATGCCGACTCTAAAGCAACGAATGCCTGAGCATGACAGTGATTTGTAGGTGAGAGGTGGCCGTAACTTATACCTCTCGTGATAGCATTGTGGGTAAAAGAGCTTCACTGTACATCTTGAATTCTTGGTTCGGTGGTTCGTACACACGAGTGATGAATTTCTTATCAACTAATAAGTTAGATATTAATGAATATTGTAGCTTATTGATTACATAAACACACACACACACACTCACTAGCTGACCAATCCAGCACTGCGTGGGAAAACTGAAAGTCAACTGATTAAACTCTCTCTCTCTCTCTCTCTCTCTCTCTCTCTCTCTCTCTCTCGCTTTCTTTCTCTCACTCTCTCTGTCCTCCCAAACCCTCTCTACTCTCTCTCCCTATCCTTCTCTCTCTCTCTCTCTCTCTCTCTCTCTCTCTCTCCTTCTCTCCCTCTCCTGTTATGGCTGTCGCTTTAGTTACATTGCCCAGCATTTTGAACATTTTATATTTCAACACTTCTCATTCCTGTTCTTACTTAAATGTCACCGGGAGTGTCTCTATTATTTCCAGCAATCTCAAATACTATGGGTTAGACCAGTGTTTTTCAACCTCTTTGTGCCCATGGCCCATTTTGGCATTCCTAAGTACTTGTGGTCCAATGCCCTTCAAAATTGTGTACAAAATAATAACAGAATTTTATTCAAGTTTTCATTACTGGAAGAAAATGTTGGCCTTTATTCAATGTTAATAACACATAAATGTTGTAATCAAAACTCAAAGGACATGTATTCACTTATGAAATTAAACACTTTCCAGTATTCGCCTAATTAAATTGTATGGATTGTAATGATAGCTCAAAATACTTTTTCACTTATGAAAATAAGCACTGGCCTACATTTAACAGTATTCTAAATAAATTTTGGACATTGAAATAAAAAGTAAAATTCCACTTTTTTACTTATGAAGTTAAACACTAAAAGGAAATATGTATATTTGTATTGTAATCAAAACTAAATTTACAATTGTACAACAATTATAGAAATAAAAATAATAGTACTTTATTGTTGCCATATAAAATACTGCATAGATTTGGTAGCTAGTGTGATGGTTGTTCTTGATTTTTAACTACAAGTTTATCAATTTGTGGGACAGTTCTAGATAATGCACATCTCATATCATGCTCCACCTCAAATCGATTTCTTGATTTTGATTTTATTTGTAATAGGGCAGAAAACCCGGATTCACACAGGTAAGTAGAAGCAAAAGGTAGAAGGGCTTTTAACCCAAGCTTCCCAACTCTAGGATATGATACACTTACTTGTGACCAGAATTCCTGTATGGAATGCTCTTTAAAAAATCCTTGATACTTGAATCAAATTTCATTTCTAGAAATTCATCTTGGTCAGACTCAGGAACAATATCTGGTTCTGCATTAAAAGGGTTTCTCATACATGACAAATCTATTTCTTCAAGATCAGGAAAGTACCTGGAAAATTCTTGGCACATATTATGAAGGTGACTGATTATTTCATTTTGGAGGCAAGATTCTGTTTCTTCTTCTCTTCCTTCAGCCACCTCACAAAGCTTCTCAAACATAGCAAAATTACCAGAGCTAACTTTCCTAGACAGACCCACTCTTCATCTTGGCAACAAAAGCACGCAATGTGTCAACAAAGTGAATTACTGTTGTGTCCTTACCCTGAAGCTTTAGATTAAGTTTGTTAAGCTGGTCCAATATGTCAGCTAAATAGGCTAAACGAGGTTCCCAAAGTGGATCATTGAAAAAATTGGCTCCTTACCTTGCATATCCAAAAACATCTTTAGCTCTTCTCTAATTTCAAAAACTCTGTTCAGGACATTGCCCTTGGATAGCCATCGAACTTTAGTGTAGAAAAACAGAAGTTGATGCTCGGAATCTTTGCACAACTGTTTGAAAAGACGAGTGTTCACAGGCATAGATTTTACATAATTGACTATCTTTATAGTCGTTGTCTAAGATGACTTGGAGTTCCCTAGGGAGGGTTCTAGATGCAAGTGCCTGACGATGGATCATGCAATGAGTCACTGTAACCTCAGGAGCAATCTCTTCCTTTAACTCTAGACACAAAACCTGATTTTGAGCCTAACATGGCAGGTGCCCCGCCAGTACACACTGCACACACATTCTTCCATGACAGTCCTAACTCACTGAAATAGTTTGTTACCTCTTTCATTATATCTTCACCTTTGGCGGTAGTTTCAAGTGGCTGGTAGAAAAGAAATTCCTCTTTAAATTTTCCCTCATGAACGTATCTAGTAAATATATGAAGTTGTGATTAAGATGAAATATCAGTGGACTCATCTTATTGCAGAGCAAATAAGCCAGCATCTTTTATCCCCCTTGTTCTTTTTCATCAATAGACATTTCTTCAATGCGTCTTGATACTGTGTTGTCAGAGAGTGATATTTGCTGATTTTTTTTTCTCACTATCACCCCCTAAACAAGGTTAACCATCTTTAAGGCAAAAGGTTTTATAAAGGTTTCGTCAATGGTATGAGGTTTTTTCTGTTTAGCTATTTCAAGTAATACCTCATATGAAGCTCTCTCTGGTACTATACGCAAAACAAATCCTCACTCTCTCTCTCTCTCTCTCTCTCTCTCTCTCTCTCCTCTCTCTCTCTCTCATTTTGTGCTTCATTATTTCTAGATTTTTTACGTTAAATATTATTTTAAATATGCTCGTGTCATTGGCCCCCTCAGAAACCGCCATGGCCCACAGGTTGAAAACCACTGGATTAGACACTAGTATCCATACTTTTTTACATTTGATTTTTTACCCCTTCTCATTGCACCCCACCACCACCCCACCCCCTCCCTTCCTATCGAAGCTGAACTCTGACTTCAAAGGCAGAGGGAGTGCCACTATTCATGTAAATGATGTCAAAGGCAATGGATTAGACATTAATATCTGTAGTATTTGATTATTTTTAGATTCACCTTCTTCCCATCCACTTCTCACCTGTCTTTCTATTGAGACTAAACTTGGACTTAAAGGGCATCAGAAGTGTCACTATTCATCTCAGTGACCTTGAAATCTAAAAATTTGCCTATTTTTACATGTCATTCCCTTCCAACCCCTTCTATTGGGGGTGAACTTGGACTTGAATGCCATTGGGAGTGTCACTATTCATCTCAGCAACCTCAAAAAGGATTAGACATTAACCCTTACTGAACGGGTAAATATATCAATATGCAGCTTTACAAAAAAAAAAAAAAAAAAAAAAAAAAAAAAAAACACATCAGTGGAAAGAGGAAGATATGCAAATGTACCTGGTGGAAGAAAAATTTCTAAAAAATGTCCCTACCTTCCATGATAAGTTGAAAATGACTATTTATAACCACTTGTGGGGCCTCTTTTACAAGAAGATCGTAAATTTTATGTACTTATATATGTTTGTTCTAATAAATAATTTTATTGTCTTTTGCAAAATTATAATTACTGCTCACAAAGTATGAAAACAGATAAGAAATAAAATCAGTAACAAATTCTCTGCATATTTGTTGAAAAATATTTACGTAAATTTTGGGAAACGAAGATTCAGTAACTTTTTACTTTTACATGTTTTTTTTCTAATATTCTTTGCAGTTTTCTTTGTAAAATTACATTTACGACTGACACACTATCATAAGAGACAAGAACAAAAAACAACAGCAACCCCTTGGTATATTCATGAGCAAATTTTAAAAAAGACTTCGTGTGAGATAGAGACGTAATACATTCACCCTTGAAAGCAGAAGGAGAACTAAAGTCCTGAGCTGCTGAGTCTTGATTTTAGTCATAGTAAAAATTGCCATTAGAATATTTATGGGTTTAAGAACTATTGGCACCTCTTTCCTACCCTATTTTTTCCAAATCGATGGCTCTTAATATTGTTTATCTACAGGATCAATCCATCCGCCACCAAACCTGTTATTACTACTCCCGAGGATCAATCCGTCCATTAAGGGTTAACATATATAATTTTCTGTTATTGCTATGTCACCTACCTTCCCACTTCCTTCTCGTCACCCTTCCTACTGGGGCTGAACAAAGACTTAAAGGGCATCTGAAGCATCACCATTCATCTCTGTGGCATTAAAGGCTATGAATTAGACACTAATATCTGTCGTTTTGGTTAATTTTACATATCACCCCATTCCCAGGAGTGTCACTATTCATCACAGCGATCTTGAAAACTATGGATTAGACACTAATACCTGTAATTTTTTGGTTACTTTTTCATGTCACCCACTTCCCACCCCTAATCACCTCTCTCCCTATTGGGGTTGACCTTGGATTTGAAGGACATCGAGAGTGTCACTATTCATCTCAGCGACCTTGAAAACTATATATCAGACACTAATATCTGCTGTTTTTAGGTATTTTTATATGTCACTGCTTCGCACACCTTTTCATTCCATCTTATTGGGGCTGAACTTGGACTTGAAAGGCATTGAAAGTGTCACTATTCACCTCAATGACCTACAAAACTATGGAATAAACAGTAATATCTGTTATTTTTGGTTATT
>NC_061087.1:62079286-62089286 GCF_015104395.2 Macrobrachium nipponense | reverse complement strand
AGAGTTTACTCGGAGTTTATTTACCAATTCATCTATGTCGTTTTCGCCCTTTGTTGTGATGAAGATATCATCAAATATTATAATATATATATATATATATATATATATATATATATATATATATATATATATATATATATATAATAGATGAATTAGTAAATAAACTCCGAGCAAACTCTGCATTAAATTTTACGGTATATATATATATATATATTATATATATAATATATATATATATATATATATATATATAATATTATATATATATATATATATATATCTACATATATGTATATATATATATATATATATATATATATATATATATATATATATAGTATATCTATATACTATATATCATGTGTATATATATATATATATATATATATATATTAGTATATATATAATGTGTTTACATGATGTAAGTTTATATATAGTCAAAAAGGATTAATCTAATAAAGAAAATAAGATCACAAAGGCGTGCTTCCCAGTAAAGACAACCAAGGCCTGATTGGATATTCATTAGAAATTCTCCCGCCTTGTAACTGAATTAGCTTTACGAGTCTCCGGAGAAACTGAAATTGCTCGATCGGCTATGGAGTTCCTTTTTAACTTCATTGCTTTCCTATTTTGCAGAGCCTAGAAGGAATATAACAGTTTTAATCACTTATTGGTGATATGAATGTTGAAATTAGTAAAAATATTTCACATATAAAAGTTCATTCATCCACTGATTTAGGCATTTTCAATATTTTTATGGTTTCATAGATATTGGAATTATCCTTTAGTTTGTAAATGTGAATAAGAAATGTCAGCCTACACAGATCAGATGTTATAAATACCGATTAACAAACCGAGTTTGGATTCATGCTAACTTATAAATGTTATAATCAATATTATTCCTCCAAAAATCTTAAGATGTGTGTTTAGAAAATAGATCAAAAGGGAAACAATTTATAACGGAGAAATAAACGAGTTATTAACGAAAAGAAGGAAAACTTTCAAAGTGCGTGGCCTATTTAATTGCTTGAGTTACTTTGCAAAAGAACTAAATTAGCCAACCTCCTTCATTTGACGTAATCTGTTCTGTGGTAACGAGAGAGAGAGAGAGAGAGAGAGAGAGAGAGAGAGAGAGAGAGAGAGAGAGAGTTTATTAATGCAATCGGAGCGAATGAAGACGAATGAAAAATGAAAAATCATGATTTCCAAAATGAAAGAAGTTAAAAACATCACTTTTATGTTACAGTTGTACTCACATACTTTCCATCCATGTCATGAGCCAATTCTTAAACATTTGGTTAGTAAGCGTATTTGATGGGCTACTGATAGGATATAGTGTGCTTTATTTATTTATTTATCTATTTTTTTATTAAGCGTTGCAAAATACAATGAATAGCAACCATGAAAATACGAAACATTTTCTTGTCACAACAGAGCTATCTAAAGGACTGTATAATAATAAAATAATAATTTTAGTCACTGTTTTATATTGGCATATATTCTTCATAAGAAAGCATTATCAGAAATTTAAACTTGCAAGAACGAATGTCTTGCTTCGATTTTTAATATATTATGACGCGCTGGTTTGTGCATTTTGTCACCTCAAGGACTTTCACCTTATGCTTAAATTTTCCGTACCAATCTGACTATTTTCTGCTATTTTTTTGAAAAATCGCAAATTGACAAAAACGCAAAGTTTCTCGTGCCTCGCAAACAGTCATTGCCATGTTATAACATAATCACAAAAGGGAAAGAACAGCTGCCCTCTTCACCTTAAAGGCGAAGAGTTGCGAACAGTTGCCCTCTTCCTCTTATTAGTTCATGCAAAACTTTGCTGACGAGTTACCACCAGTTTATGTGGCTGGTGATTATCACCAACACAAAGAAGTATTTCACAAAATGTTCCATGCGGCTTCGCTCCATTCATAGTTCTAAAGTTTTGCTACGACGAAACAATAGATTTCCATTGGGAGTTTCAGTGCAGTTTCAATCTTTTCCGTTACCCTACTTGATATGACCGTATTCTAGTAAACTGAAATAACTGAAATTTCGGGAAATAAAGGTACCGAATTTATCTGATGGCTTGATTGTTAGTTTGCTGTTTGTATTGTTAGGGTAAATGTTCGCTGAAAGAGGGAGAGAGGAAGAGACCGATTTTGTTTTGGGATCCCTTTCCTCTTCTTTATGAAGCGTTAATGTTAGTGATCTATTTGGTGTGCAGTTACAGTTCGTCTCTCTGAAGTCATGATTATAAAAAATTAATTTTACAGATATTTTCCTCTAATCTTAAGATATCTGCATTTAGATATGTGTTTTAGAATGTCAGAAAGAGATAGTTTTTTCTTATTTGTTCATCAAGAAAAGTATTATACCACCCAGAATTTTTTCAACATTTTATTATTAGCATACATGGCATAGGCAAATAATAATAATAATAATAATAATAATAATAATAATAATAATAATTAAAAATTCCTCATAGTAGCACGAGTCTTCAAATGGAGAAACAAATCCACAGTTATGTAAATGTACATATATTTAAGTTTAAAACAGAAAGGATAGCTTTCGGGAATCTGTACGGTTCCCCTTATCAATCATGAAATACGATAAGGGAACCGTACAGATTCCCGAAAGCTATCCTTTCTGTTTTAAACTTAAATATATGTACATTTACATAACTGTGGATTTGTTTCTCCAATAATAATAATAATAATAATAATAATAATGATAATAAAATGACACCCGACGAAAAAATGAAAGTGACACTGAACTTTAACCGTTTAATCTGAATTATAAAATCAAAGCATGGAAACAGGTGATTATTTACCATTAATAATCTCAGTGAATGTATTTATTTTCTCGTAAACTAAAAACCAAAACTGTGAATATTATCCTAACATTAAGAGGGGCGATTTTACCATCATATTTTTACGTTCATTGGTAGGTATGCTCTTACAATCATTGGAAACATACTGTTCAAATCGTGAAGCCAAATTTCTCCCGGTTATTTGTAAAGAGTGGCCACTCCGCTTTGTATTTCAGGATGCCAACACAAAGAACTGATTCTGTTCACTAAGTACGTCAGTGTCTGTTCACCTTCCAGGTAGATACACTAACAAGGTACGAAGCATTCAGAAGGAAATAAAAGCAGGCTTACGCACACTTGATTCCTCGTATTACAAAGGAGGCCGAAACCATACATAGAATATAAACACGCGCAAAATAACATTCATGCTACGATGGACAACCAAAAAAGATGGTTCGAATAGCCAAGTGAAAAAGCAATCATTCATGCTACTATGTTTGGAGATCGTCACCTGCATATTAAACACCTTTTCAATCCAGCTATAAAAGAGCCCCGTAGTCTGCAGGTGTGTTATTAGAACATGGTGTCACTCACAGTGCAAAAGATGTGTAAATAGATCTCGAAAGAACATTGTAGTGTTCCTAAGAAAGTGGTGGCACTCTCCAAAGTGTGTACCGATGTGGCACACTCAATGTGTATAAACTGGTGTTCCAGCAGGAATGTAACAGTGTTCACAAACACTCAACAGTGGGTCCTGAAGGATGCAACAAGGGGCCTTCCCAAAGGACGTCAAAGCAACAATACCTTCAACAAGGAAGTGCTGCAAAAGCACGACTCATAACATAAAATGGGGAGTCTCAGAAGACTCAGAAACGTTGTGATAAATAAGGTATAGAACTTAACACAATGTCTGTCACAATTCCAAAAGGAATATGCCGCTATCAAGGTGTGCAGAATGCACACAGGTTGGCTAGTTATTTAATGAATTTGCACATAAATCAACCACTTTTGCTAGAGGAAAATACTAGTTCATAAGTGCTCAAATGTACATGCTCAAATCAAAAGACATACATAAAATCATAATGTTCCCATAAAAGGGAAGTTATAGATTCTTAGACTCACAAAATTAGTAATGAATTAATAAATTCCAGAAGCATGTAATTGAAAACAAATAACAAGCATCCCTGTAGTTGGACTATTAGTGAACTAAAATGAAAAGGAAATCGACAAGCTTTCACTTTTGATTGGAGTGAACTGTCAAAGTTACTGTCTATCAAGGCAAACAGACTACAAAGGTCAAGTAAACAACAGAGGTGAATGAACTCTCAGCTTAATGTTCGGCCAAATGATGAAGGTAAGATTTCAAATACTCTAATGCTTGTTGTTATATGAAACAGATTGCACCAGAGTCCTTAGGATACTGGCAAGGTTGCCACTGTCATGGGCATGGTTGTGGATGTACAATGAGATTGGAGGGATAGAAACAACAACTGACTAAGGTTGGCCACACACCAGTGACCAGGAAAATAGCACTTTAGTGAAATTAAGACAAATCATTATCAGCAAATGAGAATTCAAGCTAAACTTAGGGTGTCTACTTAAAAAAAGAATTCACCAAAGTTATCAGATGGAATATATTCAGGAGCTATCAATAGAGCTCTGTGGCACTATCAGAGTTACTGTACTAAATTGCAATTATCAAACAAGAGTTCCACACTACTGCCAGCTATGTATCTATGCCATACTAGGCTAACACACTTTAAAGAAATGGGAATAGGTTCCTTAGATAGTACAAGATGGAGTACTGTAGGTAAAGCAATGTTCACACTGGGAATCCAGATATCTTGACCGGATGTAGCATTGGCAATTTGCTAGAAGATGGCATCATTGACCTACAGTTGATTTTACACAACAGGCACTCACAACAGGAATCTATCATGCAGGGGGATGTTGTAACATTACGAGGGAATTATAAGTAGAAATTAAACTGCAATGCATAATCAAAAGTGAAAAGCATGAAACCAAACAGTGATCTTTAACACTGAGATGAAACTATCACTAAACTTTTAACACTGAAGTAGGAGCACAAGACTAACACTGGTATGCCAATACTCATCAAACAAATACACCACATTCAAATTCATAGTAATCTCTGGGGGAGAATAAAAAAGCCAATGGATATGAGAACAGGAGAACTGGTACAAAATCCAAGAGGCAAAAATGGTGAGGCCAAACAAACAACTTCCAATCACTTTACCTTGATCTGTGGAAAAGATTTGAGAAGATCAGAGCCAGTTTCCCATAGCAGGGAGCAACAATGGAAGCAACATCAAATATAGTCCCCTACTGTAAGATGAAAGGTGGAATGGCGTTTCTAGGTTACAGAGTCATCACCACGCAAAGTCCAAAGCAGTTAGTGATAAGGACCACCTTCAGAGTGACAACATCACAGAGACATCTAGTGGGGACTTGAGTAGAGTCCCTATTTAACTGGATACGTGATGTAGAGACATTGTAGAATACACTAGCCAAGTATGTCATGTCAGAGCCTGTGTTTATACTACATCTGTATCACTGGCAGTTGTGTTTTCATGGTCCAATCTTAATGGGGTTATCTACTGTTCGCTTCTCGGGGCGCATGAATATTCAAGGCAAGTACCGGAATTTTTGTTGAAAACTAGCTGATAAGAGATTCAAGGGAGAGAGATAGCAAGGGTGAAATCGATAGAATTATGATTTAGGGTCAAGAGGAACGTACAAGCTGATTTGGGACAGGTCAAGGAAACAAATTGCTGTAGTTTTTGCAGATGGTAGGTTAGGGAGGGTTGTCCCTCAACTGGTTTTCTGGAAAATTTACTTGATACTACTTTGCCAAAACTTGGAGGGTGGGAAGTATCAGAAAGGGTTACCTAAATGTGCTAGAGGAGCTACTTATTTCCTCCCAAATGAGGATTATAGGAATTGACCAGGTGCCTTAATTACTTAGGGGACGTTCACACCACATCAGGGTTTGAACTCAAAGGGTTCTTCTTCCAAAGTTTTTCAGAAAGCACATTAATATGACATTAGTGCAGTTGGCACAATTACTTACTCATTTGGCACTTGGGCAGTAATAAGGTATAAGGGAGTGGCACTGGAGAAACATCAGTTAACTTCAAACAAATATCTAGCATTTTTTAGCATTTTCCTTTATTTCTTATCTAATTATTAACATGGAAAAAGCATCATATAATTGTAGGAAAGGATGTTTGTTACAATATATTATATATATATATATATATATATATATATATATATATATATATATATTGTTAGGAACTCTGTTGATCTGATAAGATATTTAACAAAATCACTGATTTTTACTTTAAATTTAAAATAATATGCCCAGGCGCTTACTGGGCCTTCCAACAAAATTGCTTTTACTACGATAGATTGTATGCTAAAGAGTAAAATTTACCAGCAATAAAGACAATAAGATGCACTTTTTTGAGGGGGTAATTGATAACGAACATAAAAATCCAAATTTATTACAAGAAGTTACTTGCACACATCCTCGAATTATTGGCTGAGGGCGCAGCCACATACACTTACAACTCCCATTCAGCCTCACAGTTAACCTTCACTCCAAAGATAGTTAGAGGGAAAGTGCTGAGGAGGAGGGAGAAAAAACAACTTCCACACTAAGTCAGTAATAAGTGAGAGATGAAAAAAAGAAGAAAATTCTTAACGTAGCTCAACACAATATTTACAGTAATGTACCATTACACATATATTTTTCCCATGCTTCGGACAAAAACACAATCTCAGTACTGAAGCAAGTTAACAGACGAGTGTTAGTTTCGATGGCACTCCAGCTTATTAATCGTCCTAGGACACTATTGCTCAGCCAAAAGCAATTAACAAATGACAACCTTCGGTGGGAGAAGCACAACAATACAAAACTCAAACCAAGAATTCGAGGCTCAAATGAACTGATGAAATTTTGACAGTAATTAACAGACAAACAAATGTTTACTTTAATGGAGCCATAAGATAAAACTAAAGTAGCTGATATACAAGATATATATATATATATATATATATATATATATATATATATATATATATATATATATATATATATATATATATATATAACCTGAAACACGAGGAGGTGTAAAAATGCTGCCTGACAAAAAACCTCAAGAATTAACTTTGTACACACCAGTGAATACTCAGGAACGTGAAGATCCTGTCAGTACGGTCGCCATGTATGCATAGAAAACAATACTTAGTCGACTAAAAGTGGGAAAATATTCATAAAAAGATGTGAAAACTCAATTCAAGGATTCAAAGAAAATACTCTAATAAAACCCTTAATTTTGATACACAAATTACACACAGAAATGACACCTGAACTTCATAAATAAAATAAACAATTAACAACACTCACACTTAATACCTAACACGGAAAACAACTGCACACTTAAATGGACAGATCATCAACACATAAACCAAAGGGTAGGAGGTCCAGAAAGGAGGACACGTAAAGAGTAAGTGTTTTTCTTTTAAGAAATCTTTACAAGCTGGGCGTTGAAAAGCGAGAGAGAGAGAGCCCACTCCCGTGTTAAACAATGACAGTTTTGGGAAATATTTGTCAGTCTGTAGTGTATCGTCTGTGCTTTCGTTGGAGAAGAGAAGGGTTCGTATTTTGCGAGATACGGGTGCGGCTCAGTCCCTGATTCTTAGGGAGGCGTTGCCGTATGATTTTGTGGTTGAAAGTAAGGAATTCGTGTTGTCTGGTTTTCCTGATACGGTAAAGTCCTTCCCATTGAAAATTTTAATTTAATTTGTCCTTCCTTTACAGGTAATTTGAAGTTGGCAATTGTGGATAAATTTCCTGTCAAAGATGTACATGTTGTGTTAAGAAATGATGTGGCCTTTAAAAATATATGTCCCATTTTGATCAACCCTGATAATGTGGTAGCAGTAGTTACACATTCTGGTACTAGGATTGTTGACGCTACAGTCAACAATTGGTGTAGATTTAAGTGATTTAGAACGTAGTGATAGTGGGGATCTTTAAGGAAAAAGTAGATTGGACCACTTAAGAGCTTATTAAAGCTCAGAAAAAGGATTTTCGGGATCTCCCTATTGAATCAGGTGAGCTGGCTGACGTGACTGTTCCTAATATTAAAATAATTGATAATATTTTATATCGGCTGAGTAGGCCAAGGGTGGCAGATAATGTGAATAAGATTGTGAAATAGGTAATGATTCCTTCTATTTACAGGACTGAGTTGATGTATTTGGCCCATGAGAGTGGTTTGGCAGGTCATTGTGGTACTTTTAAGACCGTAGGCAAGTTGCTTAAGGATTTTTATTGGCCCAGGTTGAAAGCTGACGTGAAGAAATTCGTTAATAGTTGTGACGTCAGAACCTTTTAAAGAAGTAATTATTGATGTTGTCGGACCATTACGAAAGACATGTAGTGGGAATGAGTATATTCTTACCATCATGAATAAGATGTCTCGGTATCCCGAAGCAATACCACTATGTACAATAAAAAAGCTCTAAAATTATGGATATACTAACTGAGTATTTTACAAAATTTGGAATGCCTTAAATAATCCAATCTGCTTGTGGTACTAATTTTGTTAGTAGGTATGGTTGAGTTAAACATAAAACATGTGACTTCTTCTCCCTATCATCCAGAAAGTCCGGGAGCTCTGGAGACGTTTCAGCTAATCCTGAAATCAATGATAAGAAAATATTGTTTAATTAATGGTTCTGAATGGGATAAGGAATTAGCTTATTTGTTGTTCGCTTTTCGTTTTGTCCCAAGTCAGTCTTTAGGCTTTTCTCCTTTCAGCCTGGTGTTTGGCCATTGTGTTCGAGGACCTCTAGATGTGGTTCGAGAGTCCTGAGAGGGAGACGTCCCTTGGGTGAATTTGTTGGATTATGTGACTAATTTGAGGGCCAAATTAACCAAGGCTTGGAAGTTTGCGGGTGAAAATTTGTGAAGCCAAAAACGAATGAAGTATTTTTTTGATAGGAGGGCTAAAGAACGTGACTTTGTGGTAGGCGATATAGTGTCGATTTTGTTAACCATCCTGGGAAATCCATTTAAAGCTTCTTTTTGCGCTCCCTGGGAAATAAAAAAAATTAGTAATGTGAATTATTTGGTAGAAACTCTAGAGAGAAGGAAACCTTTTTCAGCTTTGCCATATTAATATGTTGAAGGCAGTCTGGGAACGGGAGAAGGTTTTTCCTTTGGACACTATTGGGAATGTTGAGGTAACTGATAATGATAACCTTTTTTCTGTTTCAGAGGGTGAAGATAGGGATGATAATTATTTTAATAAAAGTGAATGGCTTTCGAGCAATAAGAATTCTTTGAAAAATTTTCTAATATAGTGTCTCATTTAGGTAATGAAGAACAAAGGTCGTTGAATAAATTAGTGTTTAATTATAGGGAATTATTTTCGGATGTACTGGGACGGACATCTGTCCTTGAACATGACGTGGACGTAGGTAACGCCCCACCTGTGAAACAATATACTTACTGGTTGAATCCTTTTAAAAATAAGGTGGATGCAAAGGAGATTGATTATATGTTAAAGCATGACTTAATCGAGCCTAGCCGAAGTCGTCTGTAGTATTAGTAAAGAAATGCGATGGGGATTTCAGGTTATGCTTCGATTATCGTTAAGTTGAGTGAATGATCTAAATCTGATTGTTACCCCTTGCCCTGAATTGAGGATTGTATTGATCGCCTTCTTCCCACACCAACTTAGAGAAGGCTCGTCAGTTCATTCAAAGTGCTGCTCAAAAATCTTATAAATTATATAAGGCTCCTTCATGATTTCCATTTTTAAAAAGTAATTACTTTCAAATTCTCAAGTCGCTGTCCCAGAGAGAAGAGATAATTGTATGTCCCCCGGATAAGGGTAAAGGCGTTGTCCTACTGGATAGGGATGCATATATCAACAAGATGAACCATGTCTTTTCCGACGCTACAAAATTCAGTTCCTTGTATGGGTTACCTAAAATCCATAAAGAAAATGTTCCTTTACGTCCAATATTAGCTGCTTATAACTCGCCAAATTTTGCCTTAGCCAAATTTCTAGTCCCCCTACTTGACGGTTCAACAAGCAATGAACCTACATTACTGAATTCCTCCCAATTTATTCCGGAGATTTTACAGCAACACCC
>NC_061087.1:62056786-62074286 GCF_015104395.2 Macrobrachium nipponense | reverse complement strand
CCTCCAACACAATGCGCTAACGCCTCCTTGCTGCCGAACTTCTCGAAAATGCATTCTCCTTTCCTTTATCTTTCTTTGCCTGGAAGCAATTACCATCACACGCCCCCCAAAAGAGAAAAAAAATGAAATCAACTGATTTTATTTTTGCTAAAGAGAAGCAAGAATTAAACAGCGGGGAAACAATTCTGCATAAAGCTTTCATACTTTTTCATTCACTCAACCACTCATGCCAAAACAGAAAACGGTCATTTGGCTACTCATTCTGAAAAAACTAGAGAGGCTATCTGCGATAACATTATCCTTCTCTCTTACTATTTCCGTTTTCTGAACTCTGATTAAAACTTATAAATACTAAAACACCTCTTGTGTTTTTCTGAAAACTAATCTCACTGAGTATAACACTGTTACACGGGTGGAGGCCACGGCACGGGCGTTGTTTATAATTCTGAAGCAAATTTACATTCATTGCCTTTGCTCTACTCTTACCCACATTAATTCTATAATGTATATTTCCCCTCTCCTCAGACACTGAAAAAGGACCTTCAAACTTATAAGGTAAAAATGGACTTTCTCTCGAGACTAGTACTAAAACTTTATCTCTTACACACAAACTTCTCTTGTTTGCTCTAAGATAAAATTTCCCTTTAATTTCCCCTTGACTTCCTCTACCATTTTCTTTCGTTAAGTGCCAAGCGCTTCCGTTCTCCTCCGTTAGCTGCCAAACATCTCTTAAATTTAAATTGTTTTTATAATACTCAAGATTAGTTATGCAATCATCTCTACCCTTACTTTTAGGCAAACGTCCGAACATATTTATAAATACATTCTCAAAAGATTCGCTTACTGAAGGAATATTACACAACGGAACTCCGGTAATTACTTGATTCGATTTCCTGGCAATTTGATATTCATGACAGCTTAAAACATATCTCTTTACATCAATTTTCATTTTAGGCCAATAGTACGCCTTACTAATACACTTGAAAGTTTTATTTACTCCAAAATGTCCTAGCTCATCGTGTGCTAACTTCAAAACTAGTTCACGAAGCTTCCTAGGAACCACTAATTGTTCTGTGATTACCCCTTTACTACCTGACTTCGGTCGAACATAACGACACAAAACTTCATCTCTTAAACAAAAAGTTTCTTTACACACATCATCGAGATCATCATCCAGCTCACATTAAAAAATTCGGGTTAGTGTCTCATCCTCTCTCTGCAACTTGCCTAGCTCATCCTTATCCGAAACGTTAGAGCCTAATTCATCACCATAACTAGGACTAGATACAGGTACATTTACAACGTTACTCTCGACAGCTACGCCTTCCCTTTGGCTATCACTGTCAATGATAGTTAGGTCTCTCAGCCACACTCATGCCAAGATCAACCTCGCTACTTCTATCACACTCGTTCGAATCCACGAACTCACTCACGTTCGTATCCACGAACTCACACTCGTTCGAATCCATGAACTTACACTCGTTCGAATCCACGAACTTACTCATATTCGAATTCACGAACTTACTCACATTTGAATCCACAAACTTACTCACATTCGAATCCACGAACTTATTATGACCGTAGTCTACGTCTGTATCTAAACCCGACCTAGTTACTTCCATTTCAGGCACCGGAATATTTCTCACAACAGGATTCACATTCTTGGATAAAGCTAAGTCATTACCGACAATAATGTCAACGCCTTCAATGGGCAAACTGTCCACAACTGCAAGTTTCACTTCTCCTCACACTACCTGACTTTCTAAATTCAACTTCAACAAAAGACAAAGAACACAAGTGGTAGGAAATCCACCTAACATGACTTTCTCTTCCATATTGATTTCTGCCCTGTTCGGCACACTCTCTTCCCTAATCAGTGAAACAGCAGCGCCTGTGTCTCGAAGCAAGACTACTCCACTCGAATCTACTCGTCCAAGAGAGGAAACTACGCCTTCCGACAAAAATTCACCAAAAACTTTCCTACTTTCTCTCATCACATCATTCCTACTTGACGAAAGGTTAACTAGAGACACTGGTTTCTTACCATCCTTCCTTTCTACTGTACAATTTCTTGCTAAATGCCCTTTCCCATTGCATCGGAAACAAGTTAATTCTGAGCCACTAGATGCCACTTTACTCTTACAAACCTTAGACGTATGACCAGGTTTTCCCCATGTATAACAGGAATAGTCACTTTTACTCGTATTGCTATTACTAGGACTGAAACCTTTACTACTTTGTACTCTACCAGACGAAGGATCATTTCATTTCTTACTAACACTCAAATTATGAGTTAGACTATATTCGTCAGCTAGCCTAGTTGCTCCTGCAAAAGATACTTCTCGCCTATCCTCTATATAAAGCTTAATCTCAGGGGATACGTTATCTTTGAAGTTTCTAACAACACTAAATTCTTCAAACTATCAAAATCCTCAACTTTAGCAGAAGTTAACCAATCAAAAAACAGCCTTTCTAACTTCTTACCGTATTCTACATACGTAGTATTTTCATTCTTTCTCAAATTTCAAAATTTTTTACGGTATGCCTCCGGTACTAGCCTATACGCGCTAAGAACAGTTTCTTTCACGATATCATAATCATCACATTCCTCCTTAGACATGCAATCATACACAATAAGCGCCCTACCACTCAAAACTGACTGCAAAACACATGAAATATGTCGTAACATCTTCCTCATCAAACTTTGGTACTAATTTTAGCACTGCACTCATACCTAACCTATCAGCTTCGTTTTCGTTTTCGACTGTCCGACTGTTACGAGTACTTTCCCTTAACCGAGCAATTTCCAACTCATGCATACGCTCTTTCTCTCTCTCTTCCTGCTGCATTACCAATATTTCTCTCTCTCGCTGCATTTTCATTACTTCTCTCTCATGCTGCATTTTCATTGCTTCTCTCTCTTGCTGCATTTTCATTACTTCTCTCTCAGCCGCTCTTTCATCTCTCTCATACTTTTCTCTTTCTTTCTTCTCAACATACTCACGGAGATCATTCCCCTCTAGACCTACTAGCTTAGCTGACTCAATAAACTCTTTCACCATCTCACTCATTCTGATTCTTTCTATGTTCTCCGTTTCAAACTGTTATGGTGTCGAAATATACTGACCAAAGGTCGCCACAATGTTACGTCCTCTGAGAGAGGTCTGCTTCAGGTTCGATATGAAATAAATAAAAATAAAATATTTCAACACCAGCAGTTGAAACTGGGGATACGAATATAGAAAGAAACACTAACACAACAAAAGTTTATTTACAAGCTTACTAACAAAGGTAAATGCAGAATGGTATCTCCTATTTACATAAAAAGATAGTATCTTACACTGCATGAACTGGGGGAACAGTGAGCCAATTCAAATACTTGCTAGTCAATTTGGTAATTCGAAGCGATGGCTTCTCAAAAGGAAAAAGGTGATTGCAGACGTCCTCTTGACTCCGTATTGCAGACGTCGAGATAACACGAGATAATTTGTCTACTCCTGACGACGACTAGACCAGTATCCAACCAACTCTCGAGCAACTTTTTTTCTGATCCTTCATCGGTTCCTTTTTTCTCTTATTTCTCTTGGATAATCTCTGCTGCTGCTGATCTCTCCCTGATAATCCGATCTGTGGCTCTTACTGAGGATATCTCTCTGTGACTAACTGGAGTCTCTCTTTTACGATCTCTCTATATCTCCTCCTCCTGCTGCTACTTCGTCCGTCGTATTTATATGGCATTCTGGGGGCGGAGCCTACGGCGAATGTCACAGGCTCCAGAGATTTCCGGAACTTCTTAGATGAATCTAGACGAGGTATTGCATCAGAAATCGCGGCATTTCTCATGTCACGATGGCGTCTGATGAGTTCCACACCACTCCTGCCGATTCTAGAACCATCATGATAACAGGCACCTCCAACACAATGCACTAACGCCTCCTTGCTGCCGAACTTCTCGAAAATCCGTTCTTCTTTCCTTTATCTTTCTTTGCTAGGAAGCAATTACCATCACACCAATGTCAATTTCTAAGTTCAGCCCTGATAGACAGAAGGGGTGGAAAGGTGGTTACATCTATAAATAACGAAAGCTACAGATATTAGTGTATAATCCATAGCTTTTGATGTCATTGAGATGAATATTATCACACTTGATGCCCTTTAAGTCCAAGTTCAGCCCCCGATAGGAAGGCGGGGTGAGAAAAGGGGAAAAATAAAATGTTACAAATGATGGATATTAATATCTAATATATAGTTTTTGACATCTCTAGGATGAACAGAAACACACCCGATGCCCTTCAAGTTCAATTTCAGCCCCAATAGGAATGGGGGTGAAAAGTAGTGAAATACAAAATGTCAAAAAGGATGGGCAATGTAACTGAAGTAACTATCTTAACAAGGAAGAGAGAGAGAGAGATAGAGTTTATCAGTTGTTATTCAGTTTTCCAGAGTAGCACAGGGTTGGTTAGCTAGTGTATATATTCGTGACTCAATATAGGACCAAACCCCTAGTCATATAGTATATATATACATATACATACATAGGAAGGCATAGACATCTTGTGGGATTTAATGACCAAGGTATATCGCCAAGAAAGAATGCCCGACATGTGGAGAAATAGTCTAATGGTCCCCATTTACAAAGGGAAGGGTGATGTGCAGGAGTGTGGGAACTACAGAGGAAATAAACCGATATCACATACAATGAAAATATTTGAGAGGATTATAGAAGGAAGATTGAGAATGAAAACAATATCGGCACTAAGGCAGACAGTAGAGAAATATATGGAAAAACAGAAACGGATTCTACTGATGTTTATTGACTTGGAAAAAGCATATGATAGGGGACCTAGGCAGGAAGTATGGAGGTGCTTGAGAGAGAAAAGAGTTTCTGAAAAGTATGTCAGAATAATGAAAGATATGTATGCAGAGGCAGCCACGCAAGTAAGAAGCACTATTGGAACTACAGAGAAGTTTAGTGTGAAAGTTGTTCTCCACCAGGGGTCTTGTTAATGAACTTGGTAGGGAAACAGTTATCGTTAAAATATTTGTAAAGGAAGGTTTATCTTGGCCTCATACAAATCTCCTAATTACAAACTAGCTAAGTATCTTGTCACCTTATTGGAGCCTCTGACTAAGAATAAATATACTCTGCCAAACTCTGACAAATTTAAAGATTCAATATTACCTCAAGACCCCGACTTATTTATGGCCAGCCTTGATGTTGAGGCCCTGTTCACTAATTACCTGTTAAAGAAACTATTTGTATTATTTTAAATAAGTTATTTCCTGATCCCGCTTCTAAATATTGTAATTTCAATCGTGTTGCTTTTAAAACTTTTATAGAATTGGCCGTACTGGACACAGCTTTTGTTTTTAACGGGAAATTGTATAGACAAGTAGAAGGGATAGCTATGGGCTCCCCTTCTTGGTCCAACATTCGCTAATATTTTCATGTGTTCCATGCTTGATGATTGCCCATTATCTTTCCGATCCGTTTTATGCTGATACTTGGACGACACTTTTGCCCTTTTCATGAGTGAGTTTCACTCTGAGTCTCTCCTTGAATTTGCTAACTCACGTCACCCTAACATCACGTTTACTATCAAAAAGGATCAGGAGTGTCGTTTACCATTTTTAGACGTTTTGGTATCTAGGGATAGTAACTGTTTTAAAACCACCATTTTTAGGAAGAAAGCCTTTACAGGTCTAGGCTCCAATTTTTATAGTTTTTGATTTTATAACTTTAAGTTAAATTCTGTTTATACACTTATTCATCGGGCCCTATTACTCACTTTAGACTGGCAACTTTTCCATAAAGAAATTACCTTCCTATACAAATATTTTGATGATAACTGTTTCCCTACCAAGATCATTAAGATCATACACAAATTACTCAGCAAAAAGTTCTCCCATAGCCCTTTGTATTTTAACGCTCCAAAGAAAAAATTCTATGCATCCTTCCCGTACATAAAATCTGACAACTTCTGTACAGGCTTCACTAAAATAATCAATGAACATTTTAATGCCCTTGACGTAAATTTGATTCCAAAAAAAACCCCCAACAATTGGCTTCCTTTTCAGAGTAAAAGACCGACTCTGCCCTTTGATGACGTCTACTGTGGTATATGGGAAATTATGTGGGATCCACGAAGCGTCTTCTTAGGGTACAAGTCGATTCGCATAAGGGGGTTAGTCATAGAACTGGATGTCTCCTGTCCAACCCAGATGAATCCAACATAAGAAATCAGTCTTTACAGTATAAAACTAATTTGCAATACAAAGAGTTCTCTATAATTGGACAGGTCAACAACTCTAAAGACCTATTTATTTTTAGAGACATTGAAAATTAAACAACTTGTTCCAGTCCTCAGCTGTTCAACTTTTTTTTATTTTGACTTTGTTGTTCTTATTAACACCTGTTATTGTTTATTTTTCGTTTCTGCCTTCAGTTTTACTCTTGACTTTGCTCTGGCAGGTTAGCTCCACTCCTTTAGTTATTTATTATTTTTATCATTATTATTGTATATTTTTTTAATAAATCTTTGTAAATTAATGTTCATTTTCATGTTTTTTTGTAACTTGTGTTTTAACTTATCTTATTGTGTTTTAAATATTATCTACTTTTAAATTGACTTATAGATAACTATTGTTTTCTATTTTATAATTTTTTAAAAGTTTTAAAAATGATTTTATTTACATCTGTTGTAGAATTCCTTGAGGATGCAATAATGTATTGTGAAGCGTCGGAATAAATGTCAAAATGACAAATTTCCTGTGTGTTCCTGTATGCCTTCACTACTTAGTATATATATATAATATATATATTATATATATATATATAGTATATATATATACATATATATATATATATATATATATATATATATATATATATATATATATATATATGTATATATATATATATATATATATATATATATATATATATATATATATATATATATATATATATACATATATATATATATATATATATATATATATATATATATATATATATATATATATATATATATATATATATATATATATACATACATATATATATATATATATATATATATATATATATATATATATATATATATATGTTGTCTCTTTATTTACAAAAGGGCCTGTAGATGATTTACTTGAATATTTGGAGGATGAATTACAATGTCATGACATTCTCTTAACTGTAGCAAACCTCATTAGTCTCATAAGGTTATGTATCAAAGATAGTAAATTTTGTTTTAATGGGGAATTTTTAGCACAAATGTTTGGCATGGCCTTGAGTAATCCCTTATCTGTCCTTTGCAATATTTATATGGAATTTTTTTAGACAAATCTCTTACCAAGAATTTTGCCCTAAAAAGTCATATGCGTTGTTTTTAAATATTTGCTTAATAAATGTATTGCTGATTATGTATTAATGGTTCGATGTACTCACAAGAGAATACTGAGAAAGCTGTTTGTATTTATTCCTTCTTTTTCGAATAATAATAAAACTGTGTTTAAAATGTCAAATTACAAATTATCTAAGAGAGAAGAGTTTCTGCTTTCTTTAGGATTGGATTTTTGCCTACCTTGCTTTAAACCTTCATATAACCAATTCTTTGGATCTATGGAATCATTATTTGCTAGACTTCTTAACCTCCACCTCGATGTAGATGTACCTAAAATTCGATCACAACTACAGGGTATAGCTCAGAACCTTTTAACAGTTTAACTGCTCGTTGGACTCCATTCTTTTCTAAGAACGACCTGAATATTCTTAAAGAACTTGGGAAACGAAAAGACCTAACCATAACAAAATCTGACAAGGGAAAAGGTACTGTAATACTAAATAAATACGAATACATACAAAAGATGGAAAATATCTTAAGAGATGAATCTAAATTAAAAAAGACAGGAGAACCTCAATATTCTACTATCTTTAAGACAGAAGAGCTAATCAACCATTTTTTGAAATACCTTAAAGACTCGAAAATCATTAGTGAAAATACTTATACTTCATTATATAGCACAGGTGCCTCATATGGGGTGATGTATGGGTTACCTAAAATCCATAAAGACGGTATACCAATGAGGCCTATTCTCACCTCCTATACCACTTCTAATTACAAAATTGCCCAATTTCTTGTGCCTCTCCTAGCGCCTTTAACTACCAATATCTATAGTTGTAAGAATTCAGAACATTTTAAAGAAAAAATCTTACCCCAGGATTCAGACTTATTTATGGTTAGCATGGTAGAAGAAACCATTGATATTATTGTTAGCCGTATTTTTACTGACCTAGATGCCACTTTTAATAATTTTAACCTTACGGATTCTAGAAAATTGCTCGAGCTCGCTGTGCAGGACACAGCCTTTGTTTTTAACGGCAAAGCCTACATTCAGGTTGATGGTATGGCGATGGGATCCCCTTTGGGTCCCATCTTTGCAAACATTTTTATGTGCTCCCTGGAGGAACGCATACTGGACAACTGTCCTTTGGTCTACCATCCATTATTTTATAATAGGTATGTGGATGATACCTTCTTATTGTTCAGAGATAAAGATCAGGCTGACAAATTTCTTCATTATGCCAATGAAATACATCCTAACATTAATTTCACAATTGAATATGAAAAAGAAAATAAACTGCCATTTTTGGATGTACCCGTTTTTAGATATCATGATCATTTTAACACCACGGTTTTTAAAGGAAACGTTTACCGGCCTGGGATCAAATTTTTATAGCAACTGTTTTTTAATTGTAAACTAAACTCCATGTCTACCCTCTTTCACAGGGCTTTCAACATAACGTCTAACTGGAATGATTTTCACAATGAAATAACCTATCTCCACCAATATTTCACTGACAATTGCTTTCCATCGAAATTTTTTTATAAACACCTGTACAGATTCTTGAACAATATCTTCCATCCTAAAATTAAAATACCAACACTACCAAAATTATGATTGTTTGCAAGTGTCCCATTTATTCATAACAAAAATTTCTACCATGAATTGAAACTGTTAATAGAAAGTTTTTTTCCTGCAATCGAATTAAAACTAATTCCTTGCAACCCAATGAATATCAGATCTTTGTTTAAACACAAGGAGAAGCTCAATCTACTGATGACTTCGGGAGTCGTATATCTATTTAATTGCCCTAGATGTCATCTAAGGAAGTATGTCGGCTCCACACGGAGGTTACTCAAAGTGAGATTAGACTCTCATCGAGGCGTTAGTTATAGAACAGGTGTCAAAATAACTAATCCTGAGTTTTCATGTATACGCGAGCATAATATATATATATATATATATATATATATATATATATATATATATATATATATATATATATATATATATATATATATATAATAAGAAATGCAATACAAGTAATGTCATGATGGAGAATAACACCCGCGCCAATTAATTGATGAATGTGACACAGACTAGGAATAACTGAAGTGTTAACTGTAAATGTTGCAGGTGAATGAGATTAAATGAAAATATCACCATAAAATATAATTTAAATTGAAAAATGGTGCTTTTCAAACTCTTAGGCTGCCGGGCAGACAATGGTAATTAAAATAAATAAACAGATAAATAAATGAAAGCATCCGAGAGCTTTAACGGCAAGAAGAAAGAGAGTTACGATGAAGTCTTTTTGGTTTAAAAAAAAAATGCAGAAGCATAAGTTTTAAATATTCCGGTGAGTAATAAAAAGGCGAAGGAATAAGTTTTTATGGCGGTGATTGCAGTTTGTAAAACAAAATAGGCGGGTATAGAAAGTAATGAATTATATTTCAAAAGTCTGGATTGATTGTTCTTGCCCCACCATTAAATAAATAAATAAATAAATAAAACACATCTTGTATATTTTTGCTATGCTCAAACAGAAAGCAATAACCATTTCGGTTTAGGAGGGATATTAGTAAGTTCTTCCAATATTGAAATTTTTAGAACATGCCCATTTTCTGCATAAGATAAATTAGGTTTCAGCCACCATACCTCATTTCATGATAGTTGCTCGTTAAGCATGTAACAAACATTTCGTTTTAATTGCTTTGTCTTTGTAAATACAGTTCATTAACTATATGCATCCTCTTCTTTGTTTCGTATGAAGAAATAACTGTATTAATTTCTGCCTCTTTCTTTCTGACCATTGTTCATTCCTCATTCCTATTCAGACTCGTGCTCCATTTACAGATTAATTCTAAATACGGTCACACGCTAGTAATAGAACTGACTCCAAAGAGAAGCGCTGATTTCATTTCGTAACCTTAAAAGCTTTTCGAACTGATAAAGATGCTCTTTTTGGCGAATGTGTCTCAGAGATGTGTCTCGAAATGGGAGATGTTATTTTCACTTGCCTTAAATGTATATAATGCAGACTAAAAACGATTACATACTTAGACGCTAAATAAGAGACAAAACGTTCTGTATTTACTTCATTTTGAAAAATATATCTTAATCCTTGGCATACCATCGGTTTAACCATAAATTTTAAAATTTACTTTCAGATTATATTTAACTACACTTTAATTTAGTTTGGAATGATCCATTATGCCTGTAGGGGAGAAGATAGTTTTTGTGTACTCTCTGTAATGAAGACAATACATTTTTTTCCACAACTCTGAGAGAGCGAAGCTGTACAAAAGCAATAGCATCCCATCAACCTTCTACCAATGAGCTTAGCTTGAGCGATCTTTGGGGAGCTATTGGTCGAAAAAAACCGGTAAGCTTATGCTTTATATATTTACAAAATATTATAAGTAGAGATAGAATGTAAAACTAATACAATAATGTACTTATACCATATAATAACATGTTATGTAAATATGTAAATAATTAACCAATCCCTAGTAAATTAGGTATTGTAAGTAAAATTGATAGCACCCACCCTAATCAAAGACCGCTGGCCTCTTGGAGCTATAAATAGAATCAAGGATGTTTCTGCGCATGAGTTCTTGCTTGAAAAAGCCTGGATACAGTCGAAACGGAACCGTAGCGAGTGAAATAAATGGAAACCTCCCCGCGACTGTGTCCTTATCCAAAATTTTGAATTCAGTTTAAAAGCTGAAGTGAGAAAATACGAAAAAAAAAAGTTAGTACCAAAGAAGTCAGCGCCACAAAGGCAATCGCCTACAACAAAAATTGTGAAAGAGAGAAACTCGGGGTGCGCCCCTAAAGCATCCCCCACCCCCGATAAGAAGAAGAAAAAATATGTGTGTGTGTGTGTGTGTGTCAAATTAACGTAATTTATTGATTTTCCTTTTTATAAGAGTTTCCTTAAATCAGCCTTGTTTTCCTTAGTTTTAAGTATTTTTTTTTTATTCAGTTCAGCAGCTGTACTTTTCTACGTTAATGTAACGTTCAGTTATTTTGTTCTGTGATTTCCTCTTGTTGCGAACTACCTAACTATGGTGTTAACGATTGCTTTTGTTTGGTTTTTGAGTTGTGGTGGAACTATAGTGCGGTTAGCGGAGGCCAGCCCAAGAGAGTTCGGGTCTGACTATGCTCTTAGACGTAGGCTCTTTTTATTCATTTTTTTGGATTTTGTTCTTAAGCCTTTTGGAAGGAGATTACTTCGACGGACCTTCCCTTGGAAATGGTTTACCTTAGATGTGCCGAGCCATCTACGGCGCACTTATATTTTGGCGTTTGATCACGGCTGTGATATTGCAGGTTCTAGTCACTTGCTACACCTGTGTTCCTGTTTCCTGCTCGAGGATTTAGCAGAAGATGTGGTCGTCACTCTGTCCCGACATGTAGGAGGCGCTACGCCAACCACTGTCCAATTCCCTCAGTCTCCAGCTGCTTGTCTACGAGAGCTACGGGTTCGTGAGGAGGCACATGAGGAGGCAATTGCCAGGTAAGGGGAATTATCCTGTGTTGTCCCTCGGGATCGAACTCGACCCCCGTTTCTACCTGGACAATTTGTGAGCTCCCCCGTATAGCTGCTGGGAGGTTGAAGCGACCTCCATAAACTCCAGGAAGCCTGGTGGTAACGTGAGGATGTACGTACTATATAAGGATCAATTGTAACTATCTAAATATATATACGTATATTGTATTGAGTCAGGGGTATTTGGTATTTATAGCCAATCTGAATGTCTGTTTGAATTAGTTTTTAAGTTTAATGCCACCACAGTTAGGTAGGAGGTTTAAGTCTTTCTTTACTTTATTTTCTCTGGTCTTCCTTCTTTCTAATGGTTTTATTACTGGGCCCGTGTTATGATTATTTGTGACTTTGGCATGATATGTTTCTTCCTTGCTTTGTTAGGGTTGGCTTTTAGTGTTAAGAATCCTTGTGAGCCCGTTATTTGCTATTGGTATTTTGTGTATTTATTAAGTTTACTCACAAGGCTGATTTAGTGTTTAAGTTTACTGTAATATTAAATATTGTTAATTTTATTCTGGGCGTTTGTGTCCATATTTCTCTTACTCTGTGTACTTTCTTACCGCCTACGATCCCTGTGTTTACTAAAGTGTAAAGAACCTGCATTACGGCCAAAGGGGTCGTAACAATTGGCGACCGTAACAGGATCGTACTTGGGTGTGCACAGCATTTGGGTTTGTGGAGCAACTCTGGGAGAGGTTACAATATCTAATTTGGTTTTGTTGTTTGCCCTACTTAACCCCCCTATAGATTATTCATTATGGAGGAATTTGTTTTTGACCCAACCAAATGTTTGGGCTCAACTGATTGTATCAAATATCTTGCCATATTAAGTAAGGAGCATTTGAGGAGTTGTGATCATTGGTTAAACATTTCTTTTAGATCCATGGATACTAATGCACAGTTATTGACGTCTGTGAAAGTAATGGTGGCTCGTGGTATAGCAGAGGGTGAGGATTCACCGCCGACAATTAACCACCACTAGTCTGCATCCGAGGAAGTTTTGCCGCCGCCTATTCGTCACGAGGTACTATTCTCCACCGCAAATAGGTCGTTTGTATTCTGGCAAAAAAATTTGATGGGTTCACCCAATTCTGTACATACTTCTAACTTATAAGCAACGTTCAACTTATGTACATTTGAAATGGTTCAATCATTGGTACCTAATCTAAGACCGTAGTGTATCCATTGTGACTTTGAACAAGCAACTATTGATGCTATGAGAAAATGCTTTCCTGGAGTCAAAATAAGAGGTTGTTGTTTTCATTTGGTACAAAGTATGCATAGACATACAGCTGCAGTTGGAGCAACTCGTCAATACAACACCGAACCTGATATTGCTTTAAAAGCCAAAATTATACATGCTTTGGCTTTTGTGCCACATTGCGACCTTGACATCTACACAGAAGCACTTGCAGGCTTTTTACCTACAGAACAGATACCAATAATAGATTGGTTTGAATTTAATTATATTAGTATCTACAATAGGCGTGACAGTTGCCTAAGGTAACCTTTGTTTCCCCATGATATGTAGTCACAATATGAGACAACTTTTAATGATGAAGATCGGACAAATAACCACGAAGAAGCAGCTCATCGAAGAATTGCTTTTGAACTTGGAGCTAACCACCCAACCATATGGAAATTCATAGGAACTTTAATGAAATTACAAAAAGGAAGAGATTTATATATGGAACAGGTGATAGCGGAGTGCCCACCACCATTAAAGCTCAAAAAATATTGAAACGTAGACGAAAGAAAAAAAAAATTCTCAAATACAACGGTGAAAGAGACGCTTTGGAATATCTGAGGAATAGCCCATAACTTGAAAGATTTTTTAACATGTTTCATGAACCCATAAAATTTTTTGTTTTCCTTTTTTTCGTGAATTTGCACCTTGTCGTAGTAAAGGCAAAATTGACTAAAAAAATGGAAAGCTGTAGAGGGAAGAAACCCAATACACACTATATATATTTTTGATGGCGAATAGTCTCCGGTGGCAAAATGATCAAAGTGGCCAAAAGCTGGTGGTGAACTGGCGGTGGCTAATTGTCGGCGGGCGAATCGGCCGCGGCGAATTGTCACCAACCCTAATGAGGAGGTCAGTGTTAATCCTGGGCTGTCTATATTCGAGGACCATCCTCATACTGGTGTTTTATATACTGGCCCAGCTAATTCAACAGTAAAGACTAGAGTCTCTAATAACCTCTTTTGTAGAGGCAGAGCCAGAGCCAGTACAGTCTATGGTGAATCCTGAAAATGAGGACCTTAGCTTAATTTGTAAAGGGACAGAATTATTGAAAGGACAATTCGAAGAGAATGAGAGTGTGAGGCGCCATGAGTTGGAAATGGCTAGAATAAACTTAGTCTTGGCTAGATTACAAGCTAGCAATTTTAATAGTACTCCTACTGGTCCTTCTTCGGATAGGTTTAATATGAGTGTGGCATTAAAATTAGTGCCAGCGTTTGATGAAGGAAATGTGCCAGAGGTCTTTAAGGCTTTTGAGCTGGTGGCCACTAGGTTGTCTTGGCCCACCGAGATGTGGACTGTATTCATCCAGTGCAGGTTGGTAGGTAAAGCCACTCACCAATATAATGCTTTGGAAGAGAGTGTGGCCAGAGATTATAGTAAGGTTAAGGCGTTGATTCTCAAGGCGTATGACTTGGTCCCTGAGGCTTATCGCCTGAAATTCCGAAGTTCAGTAAACCCCGATACTATGTCATGTGGAGTATGCCCGTCTCAAGGACGGCATGTTGGGAAACGATGTGTTAGATGCCCGAGGGTATGAATTATGCCCAAAAGTGTCCATATCTGCAAGTCCTGTAGCAATTACTACTTGAGCTTCTGCAAAGGGTGCTGCTGCCTTACAGAATGGGGCTAATTTAAACCTAAGTAGATTAGAGGTAGAGGTAGAGAGACCCAGGTCTGTAGGTAGTGGCAGTAGTAGTTTTGTGAATAGATTATTTAATTCTGATTGTGACCGTATATGCTTTGTTGAAGCTCAGAACGCTGAATTCCATTATGAATGAGAAGGTACGGATGATTTAGCAAAACCAATGTTCTGTGCGATTAGAGGTTTGTTGTACAGAGTTAGTCGTCCTATGGATCATGACTCAAACCAACCTCTCAGGCAGAACATATTGTGGTACCTACAAAATATCAGAATAATGTCCTTAGTTTAGCACATGAGGATTCCGTTTCCAGCCGTTTTGGAGACTGGGAAACCCATGGTAGATTGTTAAAATATTTTTGGTGGCCGTGATTGAAATACTCAGTGAAGGAATTTGTTGGAAGTTGTGAAACGTGTCAGGTAATGGGTAGACCCAATAAATCAATTCCTAAAGCCTCTTTGCATCCAATTTGCAGAGTTGGTTGTTAATGTGGTTGGGCTTTTGCCTAGAACTAAATCTGGATTCCTGAAGCTTTTCCTATGAGGAAAATTACATTGAAGGTGACATTTGAGAAACTAATAGAATTTTTTTTCCAGGTGTGGGTTCCCTCATAAAATTCAAACAGATTGTGGCACGAATTTCACGAGCAAGGTATTTAGGGGTAAATGTGCTGAACTGGCCATTCAGCACATTACCATTGTACCTTACCACCCAGAGAGTCAGGACGTAGTGGAAAGGTTCCACCAAACCATTAAATCTATTCTAAAAAAGTCCTGTTATGAGTAAGGAAAGGATTGGGATAAAGGGCTTATCTTTACTCTCTTTGCTATACTCAATCATCCTAATTCTTCTATGGGGTAGCCCCATTCGAGTTGATTTTTGGACACAAAGTACGTAGTCCTCTAGAAATTTTCCATGAGTTGTTAGAGTTTAATCATAAGAAAGAATTGAATGTGAGTGAGTGAGTTGAGGACCTGAGAAGAACATTATTGGCTGCCTGGAAATTTGCCCAAGATAATTTAGTATTGTCTCAGGCCTCAATGAAGGAAAATCATGATAAGAAAAGTAAGGCACATTCGTTTGAGCCTGGTGTGCTTGTTTTGGTTTGGAGTACAGACTCGGACAATTTTCTGGAACCTAGGTATAAGGGGCCTTGGAAGGTACTCCAGAAATAGGCTGATGTCAATTATGAAGTGGAAGCTCCTGGGACCAAACGGAGGTACCGGATATTCCATATCAACCGACTGAAATCCTACACAGTTGGTAGACTTGGCTCTCAAGCTATAGTATATGAACCAGTGTCTCTAGTATCACAACAGACGTTAAAAGAACCAGCCAACTTGTTTTGCCAGGTATCTTCAGATGATCTGACAGTTAATATATAAAACCTGGGAACTTTAGCAAAGGGTTTGGAGCATCTGAGGGTATCCAGAGGGATGACATGATGAAATTAATATCTTCTTTATCAGACTTATTTCAGGCCTCTCCAGGTAGAATGACCTTGCTCCAACATGATGTTGATGCGGGCAGTGCTTCCTTAGTCAAACAAAGTCCTTATCAATTAAATCCAGTAAACCGTGATATTGTTGAGAAGGAGAGAAAGTATATGTTAGAGCATGATTTAATTAGAAGTTCGGTAAGTCCTTGGTTAATACTAAGGACAACTCTTTCCTTTTGCCACGTCACGTATCGAGGACTGTCTCGATCAGATAGGGACTGCTAAATTTACAACTAAACTAGATTTTTTAAAGGGGTATTGGCAGGTTCCCTTATCTGATCGAGCTTGTGAGATTTCTGCTTTTGTTGCGCCCTTTGGGCTTTATGAATGCAACATAATACCCTTTGGGATGAGGAACGTAGTATGTACCTTCCAGCAGTTGAAGAACCGAGTTATATGTGGTCTTGGAGGGAACAAAATTTACACTGATGATTTGGTTATTCACAGCAATGACTGGAGGACTCATTTGGGGAAGTTAAAAGAGGTATTTGAGGCCCTGAGAGCCACTGGTCGTGTTGTAAATTTGAGCAAGTGTGAATTTGGTAAAGCCAAGGTGTGTTATCTAGGTCACGAGGTTGGGTTGGGTCAGGTTACTCCTAAACAAGCTAACCTTACTCAACTATAGCAGAAGGGACAAAAATTTGTATGGTCTACTCAGCGTGAGAAATCTTTCTTAAAACTTAAATCAGTATTGATGTTTAGCCCTATTCTAATGGCTCCTGACTTTCAGAAACCATTTATTGTGGCTGTTGATGCCAGTGATGTCCATATAAGTGGAGTACTTTTTAAAAGACATGAAGATGGTGAAGTGTGTCCAGTATCGCCCTTTAGCTGTAATTTGCTGGATGCAGAGAAAAAGTATTCTACCATGGAGAAGGAGGCACTACCTTTAATTCGCACCATAGTTAATTTCAAACCGTATTTGACTAATTTTTCCTTTCCAGTAGAAATTTGGACTGACCATAACCCTTTGTTGTTCATCGAAAAAATGAAAAGTTCTAGCCAGAGGATTCTGCGTTGGGCTCTTCAGCTGCAGAAGTTTCCTTTAATCAATAAGATGTCAAGGTTGTCGATAACTGTATTCCTGATGCCCTCTCTAGAATGTAAGTCTGGTTATTTCTCTTCTCACCTCGCCCTTCTCATTTCTTCTTTGGGGTTTGTATTGAAAATTTTATTCAAGGTAGATAACTTTTGATCTTGTTTAAAATGGTGTATGG